>NC_052331.1:39225808-39367888 GCF_016432855.1 Salvelinus namaycush | reverse complement strand
ACGAAAAGGCCGAGTTACTCTACAATAAACACACCAGTATTAATGATAGAGCTTAACCATCACACACCTGAGTTACTCTATAATAACACACCACGTATTAATGATAGAGTAACCATCACACACCTGAGTTACTCTACAATAACACACCACGTATTAATGATAGAGCTAACCATCACACACCTGAGTTACTCTACAATAACAACACCACGTATTAATGATAGAGCTATAACCCATCACACCTGAGTTACTCTACAATAACACACCACGTATTAATGATAGAGCTAACCCACACACCTGAGTTTACTCTACAATAACACACCACGTATTAATGATAGAGCTAACCATCACACCTGAGTTACTCTACAATAACACACCACGTAATTATGATAGAGCTTAACCATCACACACCTGAGTTACTCTACAATAAACACACCACGTATTAATGATAGAGCTATAACCATCACACACCTGAGTTACTCTACAATAACACACCACGTATTAATGATAGAGCTATAACCATCACACCTGAGTTACTCTACAATAACACACCCGTATTAATGATAGAGCTATAACCATCACACCTGAGTTACTCTACAATAACACACCACGTATTAATGATAGAGCTAACCATCACACCTGAGTTACTCTACAATAACACACCACGTATTAATGATAGAGCTATAACCATCACACCTGAGTTACTCTACAATAACACACCACGTATTAATGATAGATAACCATCACACTGAGTTACTCTACAATAACACACCACGTATTATGATAGAGCTATAACCATCACACTGAGTACTCTACAATAACACACCACGTATTATGATAGAGCTATAACCATCACACCTGAGTTACTCTACAATAACACACCACGTATTAATGATAGAGCTAAAACCATCACACACCTGAGTTCTACAATAAACACACCACGTATTAATGATAGAGCTATAACCATCACACCTGAGTTTACTCTACAATAACACACCACATATTAATATAGAGCTAACCATCACACACTGAGTTACTCTACAATAACACACCAGATTAATGATAGAGCTAACCATCACAACCTGATTACTCTACAATAAAAACACACCACGTATTAATGATAGAGCTAACCATCACACCTGAGTTACTCTACAATAACACACCACGTATTAATGATAGAGCTATAACCATCACACTGAGTTACTCTACAATAAAAACCACGTATTAATGATAGAGCTTAACCATCACACCTGAGTTACTTACAATAACACACCACGTATTAATGATTAGAGTAACCATCACACCTGAGTTACTCTACAATAACACACCACGTATTAATGATAGAGCTATAAACATCACACCTGAGTTACTCTACAATAACACACCACGTATAATGATAGAGCTAACCATCACACCTGAGTTACTCTACAATAACACACCACGTATTAATGATAGAGCTATAACCATCACACCTGAGTTACTCTACAAAACAACACACCATATTAATGATAGAGTAACCATCACACCTGAGTTACTCTACAATAACACACCACGTATTAATGATAGAGCTATAACCATCACACCTGAGTTACTCTACAATAAACACACACGTATTAATGATAGAGCTAACACATCACACCTGAGTACTCTACAATAACACACACGTATTAATGATGAGGTATAACCATCACACCGAGTTACTCTACAATAACACACCACTATTAATGATAGAGTAACCATCACACCTGAGTTACTCTACAATAACACACCACGTATTAATGATAGAGCTAACCATCACACCTGAGTGTACTCTACAATAACACACCACGTATTAATGATAGAGCTATAACCATCCACACCTGAGTTACTCTACAATAACACACCACATATAATGATAGAGCTAACCATCACACACTGAGTTACTCTACAATAACACACCACGTATAATGATAGAGCTATAACCATCACACACTGAGTTACTCTACAATAACACACCCGTATTAATGATAGAGCTATAACCATCACACTGAGTTACTCTACAATAACACACCACGTATTAATGATAGAGCTATAACCATCACACCTGAGTTACTCTACAAAACAACACCATATAATGATAGAGCTTAACCATCACACCTGAGTTACTCTACAATAACACACCACGTATTAATGATAGAGCTATAACCATCACACCTGAGTTACTCTACAATAACACACCACGTATTAATGATAGAGATATAACCATCACACCTGAGTACTCTACAATTAAACACGTTAGGTTATGTGAGAGCTAACCATCACACCTGAGTTACTCTACAATAACACACCACGTTATTAATGATAGAGCTATAACCATCACACCTGAGTTACTCTACAATAACACACACACGTATTAATGATAGAGCTATAACCATCACACCTGAGTTACTCTACAATAAACCACCACGTATTAATGATAGAGCTAAACCATCACACCTGAGTTACTCTACAATAACACACCACGTATTAATGATAGAGCTATAACCATCACACACCTGAGTTACTCTACAATAACACACCACTATTAATGATAGAGATATAACCATCACCCTGGTTACTCTACATAAAACCGTGTTATGTAGAGCTAACCATCACACCTGAGTTACTCTACAATAACACACCACGTATTAATGATAGAGCTAACCATCACACCTGAGTTACTCTACAATAAACACACCACGTATTAATGATAGAGCTATAAACCACACACCCTGAGTACTCTACAAACACACCAGTATTAATGATAGAGCTAACCATCACACACCTGAGTTACTCTACAATAACACACCACGTATTAATGATAGAGCTATAAACCACACAACTGAGTACTCTAAATAACACACCACGTATTAAGATAGAGCTACCATCACACACCTGAGTTACTCTTACAATAACACACCACGTATTAATGATAGAGCTAACCATCACACCTGAGTTACTCTACAATAACACACCACGTATTAATGATAGAGCTATAAACAATCACACCTGAGTTACTCTACAATAACACACCACGTATTAATGATGAGCTATAACCATCACACCTGAGTTACTCTACAATAACACACCACGTATTAATGATAGAGCTAACCATCACACACCTGAGTTACTCTACAATAAACACACCACGTATTAATGCTAGAGATAAACATCACACACTCAGTTACTCTACAATAAACACCCACGTATTAATGATAGAGCTAACCATCACACCTGAGTTACTCTACAATAACACACCCACGTATTAATGATAGAGCAACCTAACACCGAAGTTACTCTACAATAACACAACACCTATTAATGATAGACTAACCATCACACACTGAGTACTCACAATAACACACCACATATTAATGATAGAGCTAACCATCACACACCTGAGTTACTCTACAATAACACACCACGTATTAATGATAGAGCTATAACCATCACACACCTGAGTTACTCTACAATAACACACCACATATTAATGATAGAGCTATAACCATCACACCTGAGTTACTCTACAATAACACACCACGTATTATGATAGAGCTATAACCATCACACCTGAGTTTACTCTACAATAACACAACCACGTATTAATGATAGAGCTTAACCATCACACCGGAGTTTACTCTACAATAACACACACGTATTAATGATAGAGCTAACCATCACACCTGAGTTACTCTACAATAACACACCACGTATTAATGATAGAGCTAACCATCACCACCTGAGTTACTCTACAATAACACACCACGTATTATGATAGAGCTATAACCATCACACCTGAGTTACTCTACAATACAACCACGTATTAATGATAGAGCTAACCACACACACCTGAGTTACTCTACATAACACACCACGTATTAATGATAGAGCTAACCATCACACCCTGATTTACTCTACAATAACACACCACGTATTAATGATAGAGCTATAACCATCACACACTGAGTTACTCTACAATAACACACCACGTATTAATGATAGACTAACCATCACACCTGGTTAGCTCTACAATGAACCACCACAGTATTAATGATAGAGCTATACCCATCACACACCTGAGTTACTCTACAATAACACACCACTGTACTAATGATAGAGCTAAACCATCACACACCTGATTTACTCTAACAATAAACACACAACAATATTAATGATAGAGCTAACCATCACACACCTGAGTTACTCTACAATAACACACCACGTATTAATGATAGAGCTATAACCATCACACCTGAGTTACTCTACAATAACACACAACATATTAATAATAGAGCTAACCATCACAACTGAGTTACTCTACAATAACACACCACGTATTAATGATAGAGCTATAACCATCACACACCTGAGTTACTCTACAATAACACACCACGTATTAATGTAGAGCTAACCATCACACCTGAGTTACTCTACAATAACACACCACGTATTAATGATAGAGCTATAACCATCACACCTGAGTTACTCTACAATAACACACCACGTATTAATGATAGAGCTAACCATCACACCTGAGTTACTCTACAATAACACACCACGTATTAATGATAGAGCTAACCATCACACACCTGAGTTACTCTACAATAACACACCACGTATTAATGATAGAGCTATACCATCACACACCTGAGTTACTCTACAATAACACACCACGTATTAATGATAGAGCTATAACCATCACACACCTGAGTTACTCTACAATAACACACCACGTATTAATGATAGAGCTATAACCATCACACCTGAGTTACTCTACAATAACACACCACGTATTAATGATAGAGCTATAACCATCACACCTGAGTTACTCTACAATAACACACACCACGTATTAATGATAGAGCTATAACCATCACACCTGAGTTACTCTACAATAACACACACGTATTTAATTGATAGAGCTAAACCATCACACCTGAGTTACTCTACAATAACACACCACGTATTAATGATAGAGCTATAACCATCACACCTGAGTTACTCTACAATAACACAACACGTATTAATGATAGAGCTATAACCATCACACCTGAGTTACTCTACAATAACACACCACGTATTAATGATAGAGCTAACCATCACACACCTGAGTTACTCTACAATAACACACCACGTATTAATGATAGAGCTAACCATCACACACCTGAGTTACTCTACAATAACACACCACGTATTAATGATAGAGCTATAACCATCACACCTGAGTTACTCTACAATAACACACCACGTATTAATGATAGAGCATAACCATCACACCTGAGTTACTCTACAATAACACACCACGTATTAATGATAGAGCTATACCATCACACCCTGAGTTACTCTACAATAACACACCACGTATTAATGATAGAGCTATAACCATCACACACTGAGTTACTCTCACAATAACACACCACGTATTAATGATAGAGCTATAACCATCACACCTGAGTTACTCTACAATAACACACCACGTATTAATGATAGAGCTATAACCATCACACCTGAGTTACTCTACAATAACACACCACATATTAATGATAGAGCTAACCATCACACACCTGAGTTACTCTACAATAACACACCACGTATTAATGATAGAGCTATAACCATCACACCTGAGTTACTCTACAATAACACACCACGTATTAATGATAGAGCTATAACCATCACACCTGAGTTACTCTACAATAACACACCACGTATTAATGATAGAGCTATAACCATCACACACCTGAGTTACTCTACAATAACACACCACGTATTAATGATAGAGCTAACCATCACACCTGAGTTACTCTACAATAACACACCACATATTAATGATAGAGCTATAACCATCACACCTGAGTTACTCTACAATAACACACCACGTATTAATGATAGAGCTATAACCATCACACACCTGAGTTACTCTACAATAACACACCACATATTAATGATAGAGCTAACCATCACACACCTGAGTTACTCTACAATAACACACCACGTATTAATGATAGAGCTATAACCATCACACACCTGAGTTACTCTACAATAACACACCACGTATTAATGATAGAGCTATAACCATCACACACCTGAGTTACTCTACAATAACACACCACGTATTAATGATAGAGCTAACCATCACACACCTGAGTTACTCTACAATAACACACCACGTATTAATGATAGAGCTATAACCATCACACACCTGAGTTACTCTACAATAACACACCACATATTAATGATAGAGCTAACCATCACACACCTGAGTTACTCTACAATAACACACCACGTATTAATGATAGAGCTATAACCATCACACACCTGAGTTACTCTACAATAACACACCACGTATTAATGATAGAGCTATAACCATCACACCTCAGTTACTCTACAATAACACACCACGTATTAATGATAGAGCTAACCATCACACCTGAGTTACTCTACAATAACACACCACGTATTAATGATAGAGCTATAACCATCACACCTGAGTTACTCTATAATAACACACCACGTATTAATGATAGAGCTAACCATCACACCTGAGTTACTCTACAATAACACACCACGTATTAATGATAGAGCTATAACCATCACACCTGAGTTACTCTACAATAACACACCACGTATTAATGATAGAGCTAACCATCACACCTGAGTTACTCTACAATAACACACCACGTATTAATGATAGAGCTATAACCATCACACCTGAGTTACTCTACAATAACACACCACGTATTAATGATAGAGCTATAACCATCACACCGGAGTTACTCTACAATAACACACCACGTATTAATGATAGAGCTAACCATCACACCTGAGTTACTCTACAATAACACACCACATATTAATGATAGAGCTAACCATCACACCTGAGTTACTCTACAATAACACACCACGTATTAATGATAGAGCTATAACCATCACACACCTGAGTTACTCTACAATAACACACCACGTATTAATGATAGAGCTAACCATCACACACCTGAGTTACTCTACAATAACACACCACGTATTAATGATAGAGCTATAACCATCACACCTGAGTTACTCTACAATAACACACCACGTATTAATGATAGAGGTATAACCATCACACCTCAGTTACTCTACAATAACACACCACGTATTAATGATAGAGGTATAACCATCACACACCTGAGTTACTCTACAATAACACACCACGTATTAATGATAGAGGTATAACCATCACACACCTGAGTTACTCTACAATAACACACCACGTATTAATGATAGAGATATAACCATCACACCTGAGTTACTCTACAATAACACACCACGTATTAATGATAGAGCTATAACCATCACACACCTGAGTTACTCTACAATAACACACCACGTATTAATGATAGAGCTAACCATCACACCTGAGTTACTCTACAATAACACACCACATATTAATGATAGAGCTATAACCATCACACCTGAGTTACTCTACAATAACACACCACATATTAATGATAGAGCTATAACCATCACACCTGAGTTACTCTACAATAACACACCACGTATTAATGATAGAGCTAACCATCACACCTGAGTTACTCTACAATAACACACCACGTATTAATGATAGAGCTAACCATCACACCTGAGTTACTCTACAATAATACACCACGTATTAATGATAGAGCTATAACCATCACACCTGAGTTACTCTACAATAACACACCACGTATTAATGATAGAGCTATAACCATCACACCTGAGTTACTCTACAATAACACACCACGTATTAATGATAGAGCTAACCATCACACCTGAGTTACTCTACAATAACACACCACGTATTAATGATAGAGCTATAACCATCACACCTGAGTTACTCTACAATAACACACCACGTATTAATGATAGAGCTAACCATCACACCTGAGTTACTCTACAATAACACACCACGTATTAATGATAGAGCTATAACCATCACACCTGAGTTACTCTACAATAACACACCACGTATTAATGATAGAGCTAACCATCACACCTGAGTTACTCTACAATAACACACCACGTATTAATGATAGAGCTAACCATCACACCTGAGTTACTCTACAATAATACACCACGTATTAATGATAGAGCTATAACCATCACACCTGAGTTACTCTACAATAACACACCACGTATTAATGATAGAGCTATAACCATCACACCTGAGTTACTCTACAATAACACACCACGTATTAATGATAGAGCTAACCATCACACCTGAGTTACTCTACAATAACACACCACGTATTAATGATAGAGCTATAACCATCACACCTGAGTTACTCTACAATAACACACCACGTATTAATGATAGAGCTAACCATCACACCTGAGTTACTCTACAATAACACACCACGTATTAATGATAGAGCTAACCATCACACACCTGAGTTACTCTACAATAACACACCACATATTAATGATAGAGCTATAACCATCACACCTGAGTTACTCTACAATAACACACCATGTATTAATGATAGAGCTAACCATCACACCTGAGTTACTCTACAATAACACACCACGTATTAATGATAGAGCTATAACCATCACACACCTGAGTTACTCTACAATAACACACCACGTATTAATGATAGAGCTATAACCATCACACCTGAGTTACTCTACAATAACACACCACGTATTAATGATAGAGCTAACCATCACACCTGAGTTACTCTACAATAACACACCACGTATTAATGATAGAGCTAACCATCACACACCTGAGTTACTCTACAATAACACACCACGTATTAATAATAGAGCTATAACCATCACACCTGAGTTACACTACAATAACACACCACGTATTAATGATAGAGCTATAACCATCACACCTGAGTTACTCTACAATAACACACCACGTATTAATGATAGAGCTATAACCATCACACCTGAGTTACTCTACAATAACACACCACGTATTAATGATAGAGCTAACCATCACACACCTGAGTTACTCTACAATAACACACCACGTATTAATGATAGAGCTATAACCATCACACCTGAGTTACACTACAATAACACACCACGTATTAATGATAGAGCTATAACCATCACACCTGAGTTACTCTACAATAACACACCACGTATTAATGATAGAGCTAACCATCACACCTGAGTTACTCTACAATAACACACCACGTATTAATGATAGAGCTATAACCATCACACCTGAGTTACTCTACAATAACACACCACGTATTAATGATAGAGCTATAACCATCACACCTGAGTTACTCTACAATAACACACCACGTATTAATGATAGAGCTATAACCATCACACCTGAGTTACTCTACAATAACACACCACGTATTAATGATAGAGCTAACCATCACACACCTGAGTTACTCTACAATAACACACCACGTATTAATGATAGAGCTATAACCATCACACCTGAGTTACTCTACAATAACACACCACGTATTAATGATAGAGCTATAACCATCACACCTGAGTTACTCTACAATCACACACCACGTATTAATGATAGAGCTAACCATCACACCTGAGTTACTCTACAATAACACACCACGTATTAATGATAGAGCTATAACCATCACACCTGAGTTACTCTACAATAACACACCACATATTAATGATAGAGCTATAACCATCACACCTGAGTTACTCTACAATAACACACCATGTATTAATGATAGAGCTAACCATCACACCTGAGTTACTCTACAATAACACACCATGTATTAATGATAGAGCTATAACCATCACACCTGAGTTACTCTACAATAACACACCACGTATTAATGATAGAGCTAACCATCACACCTGAGTTACTCTACAATAACACACCACGTATTAATGATAGAGCTAACCATCACACCTGAGTTACTCTACAATAACACACCACGTATTAATGATAGAGCTATAACCATCACACCTGAGTTACTCTACAATAACACACCATGTATTAATGATAGAGCTAACCATCACACCTGAGTTACTCTACAATAACACACCACGTATTAATGATAGAGCTATAACCATCACACCTGAGTTACTCTACAATAACACACCATGTATTAATGATAGAGCTATAACCATCACACCTGAGTTACTCTACAATAACACACCACGTATTAATGATAGAGCTAACCATCACACCTGAGTTACTCTACAATAACACACCACGTATTAATGATAGAGCTATAACCATCACACCTGAGTTACTCTACAATAACACACCACGTATTAATGATAGAGCTAACCATCACACCTGAGTTACTCTACAATAACACACCACGTATTAATGATAGAGCTATAACCATCACACCTGAGTTACTCTACAATAACACACCACGTATTAATGATAGAGCTAACCATCACACCTGAGTTACTCTACAATAACACACCACGTATTAATGATAGAGCTATAACCATCACACCTGAGTTACTCTACAATAACACACCACGTATTAATGATAGAGCTAACCATCACACACCTGAGTTACTCTACAATAACACACCACATATTAATGATAGAGCTATAACCATCACACACCTGAGTTACTCTACAATAACACACCACGTATTAATGATAGAGCTATAACCATCACACCTGAGTTACTCTACAATAACACACCACGTATTAATGATAGAGCTATAACCATCACACCTGAGTTACTCTACAATAACACACAACGTATTAATGATAGAGCTATAACCATCACACACCTGACTTACTCTACAATAACACACCACGTATTAATGATAGAGCTATAACCATCACACCTGAGTTACTCTACAATAACACACCACGTATTAATGATAGAGCTAACCATCACACCTGAGTTACTCTACAATAACACACAACGTATTAATGATAGAGCTATAAACATCACACACCTGACTTACTCTACAATAACACACCACGTATTAATGATAGAGCTATAACCATCACACCTGAGTTACTCTACAATAACACACCACGTATTAATGATAGAGCTATAACCATCACACCTCAGTTTGTATTAGCCGAACCTCCGGTACACACACAATCACACAGGACAGTATGCAAATGATTCTCGATGTTGATCCTTCATCTCTTTGAGTCATAGAGCAGAACAGTGTTACGACAACAGAAGTTACACAGAGGGTTCACACTATGCTCCATGTCCCAGGTGTTTTTATGAGGACACGTAGAGTGACACGTAGAGTGCGTGCTTGGGCAAGAGGCAGGTGATCATCTTTCTCTGAGCGGGCGTCCAGAAAACGGAATATACACACACCAAGAGACATAAATTAACTGAGGGACGCGCACACACACACACACACACACACACACACACCTATGCAAGGACACACACTATACACATAGGCGACTATAGTATACCGAATTGAATTATAGTTACGCAATTCACTCAGTGGGCTGTGGCGAGCGACGGTATGTGGTCGAAAATGGACATACCCCTCAATCTGTAGAGTGTTCAGAAAACAAAATCTACCTAGGGAGGACAGTCGTCGATACAGATCAGTCGTGCCTAGGCCTAATTTAGATGGTAAATGTTGACTGCTTGCACAATGTTGTACAGTTTAAAGACGTGTCATTACCATTACCGGATCTGAATTGTCATTAAAAAAAAAAAAACAGGCGATTTCCTTGTTACCACATTGAGCCAGAATTGCACCGTAGCCGTGATATGAATGTAATCCCTTAACAAAACAGACTCCAGAGAAAAATGGAAGTGGACCAGTCAACCCAGTCGAGTCACTGCTGATTCACAGGCCACCAGTTAGGCCTTTCATTGATGTGGCCATAATGAAATCATCACACCACTGTTAGAAAAACAAGGGCGATTGAATGGCCAATCTTTATTAATCATGAGCACTTGAACACAGACAACTGGCATTATTTCTTTGCATGATTGTGACGTTTAAGGGCAGTACGAATGGAAGTGACTGAGGGCTGAGTGATGTACAGTAACATGGAAGTGACTGAGGGCTGAGTGATGTACAGTAACATGGTAGTGACTGAGGGCTGAGTGATGTACAGTAACATGGTAGTGACTGAGGGCTGAGTGATGTACAGTAACATGGTAGTGACTGAGGGCTGAGTGATGTACAGTAACATGGTAGTGACTGAGGGCTGAGTGATGTACAGTAACATGGTAGTGACTGAGGGCTGAGTGATGTACAGTAACATGGTAGTGACTGAGGGCTGAGTGATGTACAGTAACATGGTAGTGACTGAGGGCTGAGTGATGTACAGTAACATGGTAGTGACTGAGGGCTGAGTGATGTACAGTAACATGGTAGTGACTGAGGGCTGAGTGATGTACAGTAACATGGTAGTGACTGAGGGCTGAGTGATGTACAGTAACATGGTAGTGACTGAGGGCTGAGTGATGTACAGTAACATGGTAGTGACTGAGGGCTGAGTGATGTACAGTAACATGGTAGTGACTGAGGGCTGAGTGATGTACAGTAACATGGTAGTGACTGAGGGCTGAGTGATGTACAGTAACATGGTAGTGACTGAGGGCTGAGTGATGTACAGTAACATGGTAGTGACTGAGGGCTGAGTGATGTACAGTAACATGGTAGTGACTGAGGGCTGAGTGATGTACAGTAACATGGTAGTGACTGAGGGCTGAGTGATGTACAGTAACATGGTAGTGACTGAGGGCTGAGTGATGTACAGTAACATGGTAGTGACTGAGGGCTGAGTGATGTACAGTAACATGGTAGTGACTGAGGGCTGAGTGATGTAACAAGTAAAGGTCGACCGATTAATCGGAATGGCCAATTAATTAGGGCCGATTTCAAGTTTTCATAACAATCGGTGATCGGCATTTTTGGACACTGATCATTGCCGATTACATTGCACTCCACGAGGAGACTGCGTGGCAGACTGACTACCTGTTATGCGAGTGCAGCAAGGAGCCAAGGTAAGGTGCTAGCTAGCATTAAACGTATCTTATAAAAAACAATCAACCTTAACATAATCACTAGTTAACTACACATGGTTGATGATATTACTAGTTTATCTAGCTTGTCCTGCGTTGCATATAATCGATGCGGTGCCTGTTAATTTATCATTGAAGCACAGCCTACTTCGCCAAACGGGTGATTTAACAAGCGCATTCGCGAAAAAAGTACTGTCGTTGCACCAATGTGTACCCAACCATAAACATCAACGCCTTTCTTAAAATCAATACACAAGTATATATTTTTAAACCTGCATATTTAGTTAATATTGCCTGCTAACATTAATTTCTTTTAACTAGGGAAATTGTGTCACTTCTCTTCCGTTCTGTGCAACAGAGTCAGGGTATATGCAGCAGTTTGGGCCGCCTGGCTCGTTGCGAACTGTGTGAAGACTATTTCTTCCTAACAAAGACAGCCAACTTCGCCAAACGGGGGATGATTTAACAAAAGCGCATTTGCGAAAAAAGCACAATCATTGCACGAATGTACCTAACTATAAACATCAATTCCTTTCTTAAAATCAATGCACAGAAGTATATTTTTTTAAACCTGCATATTTAGCTAAAAGAAATCCAGGTTTGCAGGCAGGCAATATTAAATTAGGGAAATTGTGTCACTTCTCTTGCATTGCACGCAGAGTCAGGGTATGTATATGCAACAGTTTGGGCCGCCTGGCTCGTTGTGAACTAATTTGCCAGAATCTTACGTAATTATGACATAACATTGAAGGTTGTGCAATGTAACAGCAATATTTAGACTTATGGATGCCACTGTTAGATAAAATTCGGAACGGTTCCGTATTTCACTGAAAGAATAAACGTTTTGTTTTCGAAATGTTAGTTTCCGGATTTGACCATATTAAATGACCTAAGGCTCGTATTTCTGTGTGTTATTATATTAATTAAGACTATGAATTGATAGAGCAGTCTGACTGAGCGGTGGTAGGCAGCAGCAGGCTCATAAGCATTCATTCAAACAGCACTTCACTGCGTTTGCCAGCAGCTCTTAGCAATGCTTGAAGCACAGCACTGTTTATGACTTCAAGCCTATCAACTCCCGAGATTAGGCTGGCAATACTAAAGTGCCCATAAGAACATCCAATAGTCAAAGGTATATGAAATACAAATGGTATAGACAGAAATAGTCCTATAATAACTACAACCTAAAACTTCTTACCTGGGAATATTGAAGACTCATGTTAAAAAGGAACAACCAGCTCTCATATGTTCTCATGTTCTGAGCAAGGAACTTAAACGTTAGCTTTCTTACATGCCACATATTGCACTTTTAGTTTCTTCTCCAACACTTTGTTTTTGCATTATTTAAACCAAATTGAACATGTTTCATTATTTATTTGAGACTAAATTGATTTTATTGATGTATTATATTAAGTTAAAATAAAAGTGTTCATTGTTCATTCAGTATTGTTGTAATTGTCATTATTACAAATATATATTTATATAAAAAATATATATATATAAATAAAAATATATTTTAAAAAATTATAATAATAATAATAAATAAATAAATAAAAATAACAAATAAAAAATAAAAAAAATCGGCCAATTCATCGGTATTGGCTTTTTTTGGTCCTCCAATAATCGGTATTGAAAAATCATAATCGGTCGACCTCTAGTAACAAGCCATGCTGTAGGTCTTGGTCATCCATATTGTGAATATTGTTAGTAGCCAACTCTAACCTCCACAAGGATATTTAAAAAGCTCTGTGTGTAGTATGAAGCACAGGCCTAGTTAGATCCCACGGATTGAAAATTCACAGTTTTCTTTAACTTTCTTTAAAATGAAGGTTTGCATGCAGTTGAGAACGCACTTTCATCCACACCATACTGCATTTCAATAGAAGACACTGTAAAGAATATTCCTTTACAGTATAGGACCATCAGTCAAAGTAAGGCATAAGGTGTCCAAAGTCAAAGCAGGACATTTGATACAGTGCTACAGGGACCATTGTTTTCTCGATACACTGGAGGAGCTGGATGGTATTATGGTGAAAACTGAGTGGGTTTGAAATTCAATTCTCTCTAAGGAACAATGAGACAGTGCAGTGAATCCTGTTCTCACACTTATTCACACAGCTGAACCCCCCACCCCCCGTTCGGAACCTATCCTCAGAAACTGAAAAACGCTTGGTTGCCTCAGGTAGAAACCTGATGTGCTGTAGTGTCTCCTATGACTGAATTAGTTGACTCAGTCACCCTGTTCTTACGAGAAGCAGAATTCTCTCAATTTGCCATTCCTGATAAAGCAGCCTATTTTGTGATTGTTGGGCCTTTGTACAGTTAATTGCTGGGCCTATTCCCAGTTGAGATAAGCGTGAGGAACTCAGACTTTCATGTGAATCAAAATATCGGGCCTCCCGAGTGGTGCAGTGGTCTAAGGCACTGCATTGCAGTGCTAGCTGTGCCACTAGAGATTCTAGGTTCGAGGCCAGGCTCTGTCGCAGCCGGCCGCGACCGGGAGACCCATGGGGCGGCGCACATTTGGCCCAGCGTCGTCTGGGTTAGGGGAGGGTTTGGCCGGCGGGGATGTCCTTGTGCCATCACGCACTAGCGACTCCTATGGCGGGCCGGGCACAACGCACGCTGACACGGTCACCAGGTGTACAGTGTTTCCTCCGACACATTGGTGCGGCTTGCTTCCGGGTTAAATGGGCATTATGTCAAGAAGCAGTGCGGCTTGGTTGGGTTGTGTTACAGAGGACGCACGGCTCTCGACCTTCACCTCTCCCGAGTCCGTATGCGAGTTGCAGCGATGAGACAAAACTGTAACTACCAATTGGATACCACGAAATTGGGGAGAAAACTGGGTAAAAAAAAAAAGAAAAAAAAGAAAAGAAATGGAAGACATTGAAACAAGACCAATTGACCTGAGAGTTCTAGTGACACTCTCTCTCCAGAATGGTGGTGTCCAGTAATGGCCCTGGCCTTTGTCCAATCAAACCCTTTGTGAGAGAACAAGATGTGTCTGGGCCCACCAGTTGATTGATCTGTATTGTATTACTGCGATCGAGGCTCTGTGTTGACATAGTCCTCCATTAGTCATAATGGGAAGTTGTCTGTGACTGTGGTGGCTGGAGTGCAGTTGCTTTGTGCTGCAGCCATTTCCCATAGCCTTCTGTAGCGGTAAGATCATTGTTAGAACCAGATACGATGTATCTTTAGTAGCCAAGCTGTTTCCCTCGAAACCATCATTACTACAGCTGCACTTAAAAACGCTCGTTATTTACCGACTGCCTCAGACCACGCGTAAAAGTTACTTTTCCAAACTGTGTGGCTCCCGAGTGGCGCAGCGGTCTAAGGCACTCCATCACAGTGCTTGAGGCATCACTACAGACACCCTGGTTCGATTCCAGGCTGTATCACAACCGGCCGTGATTGGGAGTCCCATAGGGCGGCGCACAATTGGCCCAGCGTCGTCCGAGTTTGGCCCGGGGTAGGCCGTCATTGTAAATAAGAATTTGTTCTTAACTGGACTTGCCTTGTTAAATAAAAGGTTCAATAAAAAAATATATATTTTTTTTCTTTACAAAAAGAACAGCTAAGTGCGTCGTTATATGCTTTTTTGGCTCAATGTGTTTCATGATGTGTGACAACATGTTCTCAATCTGTGATTTACTACATTATTATAGGGTAGGCATCATAAGCCGCCTCAATATTTGCAGCCATAAGGTGATAATATCTCTCTAGGAGCTGATCCGTTGTCAGTATTGTGGAATAATTCTAATGTGAAGGTAAGATTTGAATGGAAAAAGCTGATCTGAGAGCAGCCCTGCTTTTCTCTCGATCCCATCAGTATCGACACATGGTCTACCGACGCACTCACCGAACGTTCCCTCTACCATTCCACTGTATTACCGTATACCCAAGTTTACATTTAATTCTGTTCGTGTTCATTTGGCTTTTTTGCGGCACACAGAAACAAATTTGCAGACGACCACCACAACATGCAAAATCCTCCAAATTCGCTGTAAGACTGCGCTCTGTCAACAGAGCTGGTGTTTATTATCGGATATGTATTAGGTTACGAAATCCAACTTTTTGGCTATAATGTAAATGATAGGTTAGAGAAAGACCCCACTTAAAGATTCAGAACATGAAAAAAGATTTGTCTAGGGTAAAATGTATTTTATAACATAAAGTGAAATTTCATCACCAAAACACATTTTCAACCACTCTGGGCAGAGTGGGTAAACACACTACCTACTTTTTTGATTCTTATACTTACCAAGTGGGAAATTCATCTTTCTACAATGAGTTTCCAAGTCTGACATTTCAGAGTTTCCGAGTTGCCTTGAAAGCGGCAATAATATGGGCTCTGTCAGTGAACTCAAGAGTTACTTCCACTGGCTGACTGCCTGGCGTTCAAGCCCTAGCATTCATCTACTAAAGTACTTCAGATGGTGGCACTCGGCCAGACAAGACTAAATGCAGGACTAGGCCAGACTAAATGCAGGACTAGGCCAGACTAAATGCAGGACCAGGCAAGTGCCTGGGGTAAGTCTGCACTGACAATTTCCAAGCCTCAATGTTTAGATCCTTGTCAGTAAGCATTTCTTCTTTTGCCAAGATAATCTATCCACCTGACAGGTGTGGCATATCAAGAAGCTGATTAAAACAGCATGATCATTACACAGGTGCACCTTGTGCTAGGGACAATAAAAGGCCACTTTAAAATTTGCAGTTGTGTCACACCACACAATGTCACAGATGTCTCAAGTTTTGAAGGAGCGTGCAATTAGCATGCTGACTGCAGGAATGTCCACCAAAGCTGTTGCCAGAGAATTTAATTTCTCTACCATAAGGCGCCTCCAACATCGTTTAAGAGAATTTGGTTAGAGTCAAGAGCATCCTGACAGGTTGCATCACAGCCTGTACGAGAATTGCTCAGTCCACGACCGCAAGGCCCTCCAGCGGGTGGCAAAGGATGGCCAACTGGTCCCGGTACATCACTGGGACCATCCTCCGACCCATGTACTCGAAACGATGCCTGAAGGAGTCCCGCAGCATCATCAAGGACCCCACACACCCCCAGCTATGAGCTGTTCATTCCCTTACCGTCGGGCAGACTTTATCAGACGGAGCATGAGGTCTGATACCAACAGGCTCAAAGACAGTTTCTATTTACAAGCCATCCGAATGCTGAACACATGAACTGGACTGACCACCTGCACCTTAGCACACATGCACTCACTCATGTACATGCACACACACACACACACACACACACACACATCTGTTTATTTATTTATTGCTCGATACTGCACAATTTAAACACTTGCACCCCAATCCCCCCTTCCACAAAAGGTGTAAATATTGGACTATAAATTGTGCCTTCCTGTTTTATACTTATGCTAAAAAATATATTATATTCTACTGAGACATTTACTTTATGTTCGTATTCTTATCTTTCATTATTTCTTATTGTTGTTACATTGTCGAGAAGGTATTTCGTTGGACGGTGTATAAGTTATAACGTTACCATGTGTATCCTGTACATACAACTTCATGACATACAACTAATAAAACTTGAAACTACCTGTAGATCTCTGCTCCTCTCTCTCTCACGGCATTGCTCCCCGGCGAGGCGTGTTTGGCTGCCTGTTTCTTTGAAACTCTCCAGTTCAAAACTTATGAAAACTTAACATGGATCGCTAATTTTGTTCTTATTCTTCTATTCTCAATTGGCCATATTCCAGCCTTGCTTGCGTCGGCTCGAGCAGACGTCATCCACTCAACCCTGCTTTTCTACGCGTTTATGCCGTCAACCCACTCTTAAAGGCACATGTCCCTAACTCACGTTTTGAACCTGAACTTGGTAAAGTACCGAGCTAAACGTACACTTGCACCATTGAAAATAAATTTGACTGCAACTGCACTTCCAAATACAAAACAAGGCTGAATGTAATTATTTAATTTTTATTTGGTGTCCCACTTTGCTGTCATGCACAGCCAGTGTTTTTCTTAATTAATATATGAAAGACAGTGTCGACTTCATCGCAAGCTGTAATAGGGGTTTCACAGATGTATAACACTGTAAATAAAACGTGTAAAAAAGAGCATGTGTTGGTTGTACTGCCCCTTTCCTTTCCTACGGCTCCCATATTTTGAAGAGATGGCTGTCACTGGATTGCTGCATGTACAGTTTCCCTTGTACGTTGTATTGTTCTCTGTCGCCATCAGGTGGTGCTATAATGACAGTAAATGAAACTGCAGGGCCAGGGCAATATGAGGATGAAACTTCTAAAGGACTGAAGTGGGCATCTCGTTTTGGATGACCATAGTGTGCGCAGGCTGCTCCTGCCCAGTTAACACCTCTGTCTGTGTGTGTATGTGTGTGTCCGTTCGATGTTAGAGTGGTCTGTGTTTGTGTCCCACATGGGCTAACAGGGCTGGATTAGTGACGGGTTCATTGTAATGGCTGGACTGACATTCATGGAACGGATCCAAACATGTGGTTTCCATATGTTTGATATCATTCCAATTACTCCATTCCAGCCATTACAATGAGCCCATCCTCATATAGCTCCTCCCAGCAGCCTCTGCTGTAGAGGCCCCCCATTGCACTACTTCCTCCCTACATTGAGTAGATGGGAATATAGCATTGATATGATTATACTGAACAAAAATATTAAAGCAACATGCAACAATTTCATAGATTTTTCTGAGTTACAGTTCATATGAGCAAATCAGTAAATTGAAATAAATGCATTAGGCTCTAATTTATGGATTTCACATGACTGGGATTACAGATATGCATCTTTTGGTCACAGATACCTTAAAAAAAAAATGGGCCTCAGGATCTCGTCACAGTATTTTGGTGCATTCAAATTGCCATCGATAAAATGCATTTGTGTTCTTTGTCCGTGGCTTATACCATAACCACACCACCACCATGGGGCACTCTGTTCACAGCTTTGACATCAGCAAACCGCTCGCCCACAAGACACCATCTGCAGTTGTGAGGCCGGTTTGACGTACTGCCAAATTCTCAAAAATAGAGGTGGCTTATGGTAGAATTCTCTGACCACAGCTCTAGTGGACATTCCTGCAGTCAGCATGCCCATTGCTCCCTCCCTCAAACTTGAGAGAGAACTCCCTCCCTCCCTCAAAACTTAAGACATCTGTAGAATTGTATCGTGTGACAAAACTGCACATTTTAAAGACCTTCTATCACCCCCAGAACGAGGTGCACCTATTTATTGCCCCCAGCACAAGGCGCACCTGTGTAACCTTGATATACCACACCTGTCAGGCAGATGGCTAATCTTGACAAAGGTGAAATGCTCACTAACAGGGCTGTAAACAAATTTGTGCACAACATTTTTGAGAAATAAGCTTTTTGTGCATTTGGAACCTTTCTGGGATCTTTTATTTAATCTCATGAAACATGGGACCAACACTTTACATGTTGCGTTTATTTTTGTTCAGTGTAGTTGCCATTATATTTGGTCAAACATCTTCCATGATGACATCCCATGGTGAAAAGCAAAACTACAATTTTGTTTTTTTATAAAGCATACCCCTCTTCCAATTATTTTTTTTACTACACTTACATTGGTCTCCTGTCGACAACTATATTTTACCCATTCCCTTTCAGACAGTAATGTGATACCAGTACATTCTTGATTTTTTTTTTACAAAAGACAAAAAAACTGTGTAATGATTTATTGCAGCAAACACAGGAGACAAGCAATTTTGCGTAGTCCTAAACAAAGAAAAAAAATCCAACATCCAATAAATGGTCTTTTCAAAATATGCTGCCTATTGTTTCAGGCTTAAGTGCCCACCAAAGGGAAGCTATATAATCCAATCCTCAAAAACATACATTGTAGGAAATTTCTATCATAAACTCAACAAGCAATACACCAATTACACCTTTGTGGGGCATCAGTTTTGCCAATACTTTAGATTTAAATTAACATATTGAATAATCTGATTGTAGCATACTTTCAGTTTAGAGTGGTTAAATGTAAAAATGCCAAGTCTAACTAATGCAGGAAAATAGCAATTTCAGTGTGGTAATCCCTGACAATTTGGTTAATGGAATTTTGACTCTGCCAATGTGACATGACAACTCGAGCAGACGTGAGTGTCTGATAATAAAAATATTTGACTATCAGTAAATTGTGTGTCCCGTAAACAAATAAACAAAAAGTTTAAGAAATTCTTCACTGTCTGCTGTGCAAGTTGTTCTAGACATTCTTTTTTCATGTTATTTTCCATCAGTCATAATCAAGCCTGTTTATAACCTATGAGTGTAATAGTATAGGGTAGACTTCTCTCAAAAACAATGACTTTGGGCTTAACGCTGGAATCTGCAGTTGCTACATCCATTTTGGACTTATAAATTAAAAATGGTATATACCCATTGGATATTGAAGAATATCAATTATGAATGCCTTATTAAATGAGCTTAGTTCAACTGGCATACCCCATCTGATCCCAAAATATAAGCTTGTTTTACTCCAATGTAAACAAAGCAAATGTAAAATACTGTATAGCCTCAAAACATGGTTAAAACGCTAATTTTGATATCATGAATCAGGGGTGTCAAACTCATTCCACAGAGGGCAGAGTGTCTGCGGGCTTTTCGTTTCAATTTAGTACTAGACAACCAGGTGATGGGAGTTTAACTAATTAGCGACCTTAATTCATCAATCAAGTACAAGTGTGGAGCGAAAACCTGCAGACACGCGGCCTTTCGTGGAATGAGTTTGATAGATGTCATGGAGTCTATGAATTTGAGAGCGGTTGCATTTCTCCAGGCCCATCACTTTTACTAACACAGAGTAAAAGGACAACAAAGTTGGCTTAAGGACAACAAAGTCACCCTTTGTTGTTTCAACAGCGGATTCTAGCTTTAAGCTAACAAATGACAGACTCAAACGCATCCAAATTATACTCAAACATCCCAAAAAAATATATATAATAATAATAATAAAAAAATCAACAACAAAAAAAAACTACAATGTCTGCAAAGAAGTATGGATAAAGCAAAAACAATTCACCACAGAGAAGACTTCATTTCGCCAGGATTTCTCTACATTATTACCATTCACAAAAATAACAAGGCACACATAGCCTAAACCCCTAAAGAGAACAGAATGTACAGCAACCCAAAAAGGGAGAAATAGAAAAATATGTAACTTGGTAACACTTTATTCAAAGCCTGCAGGTATAATGCATTGTGGTTATAATGCATTATGATGTGGTTATAATGCATTGTAAGACTTGTCTTCTGATTGGTCTCATAATGATCCGGACTAAATAAGTCAATTTTTGTCCTTTTAAAAATGTCCTACATAAAGAGAAAGCATATTATAAGCCTTAGAATAAGACATTATAATGGCTCACACATGCTTATAAGTAATAAAGCATTATACTGCAGTGCAGGCTTTATGTTAAGTGTAACCGATATTTTCATAGGAACAGAATCATACAGGAAATACGATAGCCCACATCAGGTCTCAATCTCTTGTGAAAACATTAAACCCTTTTGACTACATCGTTCAGTCTCAGCTTTAACATTTACCCAATCAATGGATGTTTCAGGTTCACACTATCAATTCCTTATGAATTGAGTCAACAAGAGAAGAACAGCACCAGGTAGAAATCAAATACTAGCTGACTACAGAGTGTCGCGGTTATAGGGGTTGCGACAACATGACAGGGAACGGCAAGCACCGCAAAAGATGCAGACAATTATATACACAACATTATGGGAAACACTGTTCCCGATAATAAATCACATCCACCCTACAGTGAAATATGGAGGTCACTGCCTCCGATACGGACACACTGGTAGACAAAAACTACCTTCTTCTTCCCACTATGGAAGACACTGCTCCCGATAATGTTTCAGGATGAAAAAGTGTACATTCACCAAGAGACCTGTACTAGAAACCGCCTTGAGTTTTGTGTTAATCTAAAAAGGCAATTTGGGCTCCTGAGTGGCGCAGCGGTCTAAGGCACTGCTTCTTAGCGCTAGAGGCATCACTACAGACCCTGGTTCGATTCCAGGCTGTATCACAACCGGCCGTGATTGGAGTCCCATAGGGCGGCGCACAATTGGCCCAGCGTCGTTAATGTTTGGCCGGGGTATTCCGTCATTATGAATAAGAATTTGTTCTTAACTGATTGCCTAGTGAAATAACGGTTAAATTACTATTATTTTTTTACGCAACAAACTTCCGTTGTGCTGTTTTTAATGCATTTTAAACATCGGTTTGAGATGTCATTCGGGAATATATTAACGGCTAACTCGCAGAACCTGCAGTCGGTGGTTAAGTAGGTGACTGAATGGACTGAAGTATGGGCTGGTCTCTAGTATGGGTTAGTCGGTCTGACAGGTACACTTCCATAGCAGATGCTGCTTTGTCATTTCGACAGTATTACTGTCAATTATGGAAGACACTGCTCCCGATAATTATTCATGTTTAAAAAGTAGTTAAAAAAACACACCATTTATGAACCCTGTCACTGATAAATAAACAAGGAAATAGACCTTTTCAGTGCCATGTGGTGAAGACCCTTTCTCCCCCAGGTTTAAAAGTCCTCGCTATTGTATTCATGTCAGCAGGAGGCCATTTTGAAAGAGCTCACAAGCGTGGTGTAAGGAAGATGTTGCTTGAGGCGTAAGGGCTTTATTTAGCCTTTAGGTCTAAGGACAACTGAACATCAGTAACTAGGTTAGATGGTCTCACTTTACGTGGTTCAAATGACCCTTCGCTAAGCCACGCCAACCCATCTATGGCAAAAAAATATATATTGTTTTTCAAACTTTATTAAAATGGATAAATATTTGAAATATGCACCAGGAATACTTGCTACTGTGATTCTTGAAATATAGACCTTGGAGTATTTTTTTGAATCCGAAATTATATAATTTTGTTTGCTAGTTCAGCTGGTTAGCTAGCTCTGTCGCTGACCACCAAAGCTTGCTAGCGCTAGCTAAATTGTTTTAGCTAGCTAACTTAGCTTGGTTTTTAGTGTATACTGCTGTCGACATCAGGATACGGGTTGAGGGTACTAGTTAGCGCCAAAAGTGGTTATAGCTTTAACTGCATGCCTACAATGAATTCAGAGCCATTCAGTGGCTAGCTAAAGTACAAACAATTTTACCAGGTTCCCGTGAAGCAATTGTAATGACAGGCAACCACAACATACCCAAGAGCTTCCTGATTAGCAAGGGGTAGTCAGTCTGTCTAATTTCATTGTGTATTCGAAAACAGAGTTTGAGATCATTGTGAGGAGATTTCGCCAGTGGTTGAATGGAGAATTGGGCTTCCCGGTGGCAACAGTAACCAAGGCAGGCAGGGCGTAGTGAAGGGTCAACAGGTCGTTATCAATAGTGTGTCAAATATGGCGGAGCGTTCGATTTGCCTGCAGCGTCAACTAAAACCATTGACAACTATATGTGCCGTTTAAGGGAATTGTTAAATCAATATTATAACTATTTAGGTTTTTAAATATCATCACCTCTTGAAGAGTATAGTCAGAACACCACATTTCCGATTATTGCACATTTAGCAGTCACTGTATGCTTTTCATTGTCAGTAAACATCAATGTATCATGTCATTTAAGATACGTGAGGGTAGGTAGCCTAGCCATTTGGCATGTTAACTGGCTAAAACTCATTTAGCTTGCTTCATCAGAGATTAGGAAAGAGCTTGACATTGGTAAATCCTCGTCCTGGTAAAGTTGTAAATCGGACTACTGTCATCACAATAGATGGCAGGCGCACAATATATCCCCTGAAAATTAGCTTGTTAACCAGCCGTGGTCCATCAATCAATGTCGCCTATTATGTGTCAGCAGCAATCGTGATTAAACACTATGTTGAGAAGGGGATGTTAGGTAGGCCTACATTGTTTGAAGAAAAAAGTACAATAGGTCTACTTTCCACTATACATGTGTAACAGTATAAGTTTAGTACGTCCCCTCGCCCCGACCTCAGGCGCGAACCAGGGACCCTCTGCACACATCAACAACGGTCGCCCACGAAGCATCGTTACCCATCGCGCCACAGAGGCCGCGGCCCTTGCAGAGCAAGGTGCAACACTACTTCTAGGTTTCAGAGCAAGTGACGTAACTGATTGAAACGCTAGTAGCGCGTACCCGCTAACTAGCTAGCCATTTCACATCCGTTACACATGTTTAGCCAACTGTACAAACTTTCTACCGGTAGCTTGCAATGTAAACATTACATCTGCAAATGCGCCCTTATGCTGCTTGACAGGCAGAGCCCACAAAAGATGGGGAAATTAACCTAAACCACTCATTCGTCAGGTTTCGTTTTTTTAGCACTTAAATATCCAATTAATGGTGGCCAATATTGAGGGATTTCGTGAGGCTGAATAGCATGCAGTTAGATGCTATATAAAAACTGAAGATAGAGCTAAAATGTGCTCAATTGTTTGCAAGGAATAATCGTACATTTGTAGTTCTGACTATGCTCTTCAAGGAGGGGGATTATTACAACCAAATAGTTAACATTTATTTAACAATCCCTTGAAAAAAAGGGCACACAGTTGCCCATGGTTTTAGCTGAGCTGCGGTCTCCTTCCCACCAACCAGGCAAATCGAATATTGAGACGTTTTATTGATAACGATCTATTCTGTGTTACTTTCTGAACTGAATGTACATTTACACCCATTTGGCAACAGCTCTCAGACCAGGTCTCGTTCTAAAGTTTTCAGCACCATAATCTCTATAAAAACAGCCCAGGTTTGAATCCAATGTAAAGTAACAGCAGTTTCGGATTGTAAAAAAATTGTAATTTTGTTCATGGTAGGTAATAGAACCATAATAACCTTTGTTGTAATCGCAAAGTACCTCTTGAGTTTACACACACAATTTAGGTGTTTGTGACCTTGGATATTGGGCCAAAACTGCGTTATTGCCATACTAGTAAGTACTGTGACATTTGTAGGCCATTAGTCATTCGTATTTAGCACCAATATATTTCAAATGCGGCGTTAGGAAATGCATTTCAATTTTTTTTTTCTCGCAAGAGTGATAATGGCTTTTCACTTATTTCTCAAACAAGTGAAATTTAAGGCAGTTGAATTTAAGTGTTATTTTTTGGGGCCTTGTGCGGAAGGTAAAGTACAGCATATCATACTGATGAGAGTTGCAATGCATATGAAAAAAAGGAGGTTGAGTTATTGATATCGATACAGAACACTTCTATTTCATTTTCCTGAATGGGTGACCCTTACTGATGGTGCTTTGACCGATGGCTATATTGGGTGTTTTGTTTAATAGGACATGTTGAGGCCGGCTTAGATCATGTTATCTATGGACCAGACTTCCCCCGCCAGTGAGTTGGCGCAGCCCTGGATGGTCCAGGTTGCCAAAGCAAACTGAATCCGGAACAGATCAGCGTTGGCGTCTGAGTGGTCGATCTGCAGGGCGTCCAGGTGGTCCGATAGAGCCTTCAGGGTGTGGGAGCCGGAGCCCACCAGGATGTGGCGGAACGGGGTCTCTCTGGGAGACGTGTATGGGGACAGGAAGTCCCTCTCCACCTACAGGAGGAAGAGGAAAGTAAGGTAACTAAAACATAAGTGTTTAAAATGTGTCAGTATCGTCCTACACCCAAGGTTACACGATGAGCCGTGTGTACCCAAGGTTACACGATGAGCCGTGTGTACCCAAGGTTACACATTTCTTTTTATTTAATTTATTATTTCAACTTTATTTAACCAGGTAGGCCAGTTGAGAACAAGTTCTCATTTACAACTGCGACCTGGCCAAGATAAAGCAAAGCAGTGCAACAAAAACAGTTACATGGGATAAACAAACGTACTGTCAATAACACAATAGAAAAATCTGTATACAGTGTGTGCAAATGAAGTAAGGAGGTAAGGCAATAGGCCAATAGTGGCAAAGTAATTACAATTTAGCAATTTACACATGTGCAAAAGAGCAGAAAAACTAAAACAAATATGGGGATGAGGTAGGTAGTTGGATGGGCTGTGTACAGCTGCAGCGATCAGTAAGCTGCTCTGACAGCTGACGCTTAAAGTTAGTGAGGGATATATAAGTCTCCAACTTCAGTGATTTTTGCAATAAGTTCCAGTCATTGGCAGCAGAGAACTGTAAGGAAAGACGGCCAAAGTAGGTTTTGGCTTTGGGGATGACCAGTGAAATATACCTGCTGGAGCACGTGCTGCGGGTGGATGTTGCTATAGAGACCAGTGAGCTGAGATAAGGCGGAGCTTTACCTAGCAAAGACTTATAGATGACCTGGTGCCAGTGGGTTTGGCAACAAATATGTAGTGAGGACCAGCCAACGAGAGCATACAGGTCGCAGTGGTGGGTAGTATATGGGGCTTTGGTGACAAAACAGATGGCACTGTGATAGACTACATCCAGTTTGCTGAGTAGAGCGTTGGAGGCTATTTTGTAAATGACATTGCCAAAGTCAAGGATCGGTAGGATAGTCAGTTTTACGAGGGTATGTTTGGCAGCATGAGTGAAGGAGACTGTTGCGAAATAGGAAGCCGATTCTAGATTTAACTTGGATTGGAGATGCTTAATGCGAGTCTGGAAGGAGAATTTACAGTCTAACCAGACACCTAGGTATTTAGAGTTGTCAGAATGTTCTAAGTCAGAACCGTCCAGAGTAGTGATGCTAGTCAGGTGTGCGGGTGTGGGCAGCGAGCGGTTGAAGAACATGCATTTCATTTTACTAGCATTTAAGAGCAGTTGGAGGCCACGGAAGGAGTGTTGTATGGCATTGAAGCTCATTTAGGTGTGTGTTAACACAGTGTCCAAAGAAGGGCCAGATGTATACAGAATGGTGTCGTCTGCGTAGAGGTGGATCAGAGAATCACCCGCAGCAAGAGCACCATGATTGATGTATACAGAGAAGAGTCGGCCCGAGAATTGAACCCTCTGGCACCCCCATAGAGACTGCCAGAGGTCCGGACAACAGGCCCTCCGATTTGGCACACTGAACTCTGAGAAGTAGTTGGTGAACCAGGTGAGGCAGTCATTAGAGAAACCAAGGCTATTGAGTTTGCCGATAAGAATATGGTGATTGACAGAGTCGAAAGCCTTGGCCAGGTCGATGAAGACGGCTGCACAGTACTGTCCCTTATCAATGGCGGTTATATCGTTTAGGACCTTGAGCGTGGCTGAGATGCACCCGTGACCAGCTCTGAAACCAGATTGCATAGTGGAGAAGGTACGGTGGGATTCGAAATGGTCAGTGATCTGTTTGTTCACTTGGCTTTTGAAGACTTTAGAAAAGGCAGGGCAGGATGGATATAGGTCTATAACAGTTTGGGTCTAGAGTGTCTCCCCCTTTGAAGAGGGGGATGACCGCGTCCGCTTTCCAATCTTTAGGAATCTCAGACAAAACGAAAGAGGTTGAACAGACTAGTAATAGGAGTTGCAACAATGGCGGAGGATAATTTTAGGAAGAGAGGGTCCAGATTGTCTAGCCCAGCTGATTTGTAGGGAATCCAGGTTTTGCAGCCTCTTTCAGAACATCAGCTGTCTGGATTTGGGTGAAGGAGAAACGGGGGGGGCTTGGGCCAGTTGCTGCGGGGGTGCAGAGCTGTTGGCCGGGGTTGTTGTAAGCAGGTGGAAAGCATGGCCAGTCGTAGAGAAATACTTATTGAAATTCGATTATCGTGGATTTTTCAGTGGTAAGTGTTTCCTAGTCTCAGTGCAGTGGGCAGCTGGGAGGAGGTACTCTTATTCTCCATGGACTTTAGTGTCCCAAAACATTTTGGATGAACCATGTGTGGAGGCACTTAAAATATATATATATTTTTTAATCAGTCTCCCTATTGGTGTCATTTTTCAAAATACTTGAAATTCATACGTTTGGCCTGCAGCCACTGCAGCCCAGCAACACAGAGTTTGCTTTCAAAAGGATCATGTGTACATCAGGGTTGGTCAATTCCATTTCAGTTCCAGTCAATTCAGGAAGTACACATATTTCAATTGACATTTTCTTCAGTGCTTTTAAAAAATGTGGAATCGGGTTTACCTTCTGAATTGCCTGGAATTGAAATGGACCTCCAATCCTGATGTACATGACATCTACAGTGCCTTCAGGAAGTATTCACACCCCTTGATTTCCCCCCCCACATTTTTGTTGTGTTACAGGGGTCTACAACCTTTTCTAGCATGAGCGCAACTTTTTTTTTTAAATAATGAAAAACAAACTTTTCTTTTATGCTTTTCTCCCCTGCAACTCTTCCCCAGGTCCTTAGTGTACAAGATACATTAGTGCACTGGTTTCTTTCAATAAACCTGGTGAAATAATTGTTAAGAACTAAGGGGTGTCCTCCCAAAATTCAGTTTTATATTTTCCCAAATTATGTTTTTATTTTTTCACACTTAAAATTACAATTGTTCAAAAGAGAAACAAAATTTGATGTTCTGAGTCCATTTCAATGCTTAAATCACATCAGAACACTTTTTTTTTTTTTTTTTAAGTAGAAGAAAACAAACTAATTTAGTTGCGCATCTAGCGAGTGAGGAATGTGCAGTCTAATGTGCCAGTCTAGCAATGGTTCTGTACTGCTGCTGCTCATTTCATGGCAAAGTTTGAAAATAACTAATTAGGTACAAAAATATATATATATATATATATATAAATAGTGATTTATTTTTCATTAATATTTGACAAATTAGAATGTTTTGTCCACTTTGACAGAGTATTTTTTTGTGTAGGTTGTCAAAAAATGACAAATCCATTTTAAATCCCACTTTGTAACAAAATGTGGGAAAAAGTCAGAAAGTGTTCACACCCCATGAAGGCACTGTAACCCTAACCCTGCCGTACGCAGTCCAATTCCAACAACAAAATAATCTCAAAGGACCAGATAACACTTGAAGGGACAGGCACGCACACTCATGATACGGTCGTTGATGTTACGGCACACATCTGCTTCCTCCAGGTTACTATTATCGATTTCAGTTGACAGGCTACTGGCGGCTCGGCTGTAGGAGCCCGTCGCAGACATCAGCCACTGGACAGTCAGCGACTTAGGCAACAGCTGGGGCTGCATCTGGAGATAACAAAAATTAAGATCAAAGGAGAAATGAGAACAGACAAAACAAGCACCGGGATCAAATGAAGGTCAATTTGAGACAGATTAAACAATGAACAAAACAAAATCCTAGAGGGGTAGACATGGACAGGAAAACAAGACGACAGGAAGACTAAACTTATAAATTCTTCCACCAAGTTCACATTACCAGACAGTGAACATGTCCTTTCCCACTAGCTGAGCAATTCTGCACTGCGCTGAAATTAAGCAGACAGGACTCGACTTACACTCTGCACTGTTTTGATCTTGGAGTTAATTGCGAACACCTGGGTGCGGATCAGGCGGATGTATTTCTCCACATCCAGGCGCAGCAGGTGGTCGTGGACCAGCCGCAGGGCTATTTTCCCGGCGAACTGCCCTGCGGACACCGCCAGCTTGGCCACCTGGTTGGAGGTGGCGCCATACAGCTTGTCGCGTGTATCATCCAGTGTCCCGAGGTATGGGTATTCCTCACCCTGAGACACATGGTGGTTAAAGGGTAAAGAATGTCAACGATTACAGGTAGAAACCGAATGCTAAACAATTACTGGCATTACTCAAAATGTGGGGGAAAACGGGGTTCATAAAATAACGACAGGTAGCAATAACATTTGTTATATTGTGTTGGTGTTGTCAGAAAGAGAGAGTTATCGGTCATATTACACCAGACATTTTTAGATCATTTTTAATGCAAAGCCTGATCGAACGAACAGTGGAATCTGACAGGAATGGGATCAAAGATCTAATTGTTGTGGTTCCCGGGGACCATCTTGGAGCAGAGGATATGGAAAGCTTCCCTGACAGGACCTGATTCTCCAGGTCTGAGGAGGACCTTCTATAACAGGGCTACTCAAGTACTATTTACACAAAGTTCCTAGATGGCAAAAAGTCCAGCTGGATATTGCCATTCATCATAGTAGTAACAAATCCCCCCCCCCCCCCCCCCCCCCACCTCGCAACCCATGTAAACTGTTCACACCCCTGTTGTTGACAGACTGAAAATGTTGCCGTTTTAAAGTTAATGACCTGCATTTCAACACATTTGTCCGTTTATACGATACCAGGGTCCCGGCCCGTATTGACCCTGTTGTGGGTCCGGTTCCGTACCGCGGTCTGCCAGTTGAGTATAAGGGTTCTAAAAATGACTATTTCTATGTGTATCGTGGTGTTACTGCCGAGACCATTATGTAGGCATCGTAAAGGCACTTTTCACAAACTGACCTCTGTGGTGAAACGGAACGAGACGGCTGGGATGCCGGAGAAGGTGACGAAGGGATAAGAGGGATCATTTAGCCTCAGAGGCTCCATGCTGTTAAAAAAAAGAAAAAAAAAAGACTACACAATCATACAAATATGGCGGTGAAAATGTCCCCTAATTCTATAAGCGATTCAATTAGCATCATGTGGGATCTGCTTTAGAATAAATAGTTGACACGTTGAGCCACACTGTTATGATCTTCCCAAATGCCACCAAGTCCCACTTACACTGCTGCCTCCCAGTTGGGCCCGGGGACTGCAGAGTAGAGTGTACCGGAGTCACTGAGAGTGTTCACCTGAGGAGAAGAACAGCACAGGTTTCAAAACATCACGGCTTCATAATGAAACGAGAAATCGTGTCACATGATCTGCTGCTACGTAAATCTAACCTCCTGTAGCGTTCTCTGGATGAGTGTGTACATCAAAGGGCTGGCCGAGGCTTTGAATGTTGGGAAACCTGGGAGAGAGACATTGTACAATTCAAGGAGGAAACTATTTCACCTTATTACTTAAGTTTTTCATGTATAACCTTTTTAGACTGTAAAACTGTCATTGGCACAAACCAAACAATGCATTCTGTGTACAGACATCAAATACACTATACGTGCCTGTTACAACTCCATCCAGGTTGATGTAAGAGAAGGCTTTCATGTTCAGAGAAGCCAAATAACCCTGAAAACAGAAACGAGTTGAGACTAATTATGTATATAAACCCTGGATTACTGATGCCATGTATTGGCCAATGAGAGGCTTTGAAGCGACCGGTCAGCCAGATTGGCATTCCCCAGAAGGAGCCGTTTCTATGGGAATAAAATGGAATTCTACAGCATTTCAATTAAATGTTTCTTAGGGGGAAAAAATTACATGAATTTAAGTATTTTTGTTGTTTTAGTAAGGACATTAAACATTACGGGCTCTATTTTAACTAACGCAATGGCAAATCTAAGCACTGACGGTAGCGCTATAGGTCAATCCAAAATATTTTAGTTATTATGAGCGCAATAGCTAGTGGTGGCGCGAAAGGGCTGGGTTTTGATGAATAAATAAGTTGTAGGTGCGACGAGGGTTTGGTCACTCACTAGCCAATCAAGGCGTTCCATGGCTTTAATACTACATTTGTTGGTCTCCAGTTCAGTAGGTTATTGCCAGTCTGCTTTATCAAGTGCAATTCAGCACAGAATATTCTTGTCCTAGTCCGTTGTGGATTGATACTACAGTTTAAATAGCATAGGCTACAGTAATGAGTGATAGCAACAGTAAAAAAATAAATAAAAATTAAAGTTGTGTAGTCAACATTGTTGTAATTGGCGTCAACGAGTATATGCCTTTACCCACTTCTCAGATTAGTATTTAAAAAAAAAAAAATCTGAGAAGTGGGTAAAGGCATATACTCGTTGACGCCAATTACAACAATGTTGACTACACAACTTTAATTTTGTATTTTTTTATTTTTTTATAAATACTAGGCTTCCGTAAATTGTATTGTAGGTGTGAGGCACGTTATCAATAAGCAGGTGTTTTAGCCTAGGCCTACCGTTGATATGACATTATAGGACTTAAAAATGTAAATAGCCTGTTTGGAGGAGCTTGTCTTTTGTAGCCGGACAAGAGGCGCTCTTTGGAAATGGGGGATGGATACAAGCCGAATGGATTATGCACTGCAGGTAGACCATCTAGAAACCTTTTATGGATAGGCTACTTGGCTGCAGGATAACAAAAACACCAGACACATTGATCCAGCTTTCGTTATAGTACGGTTTTTGTATGCACATCCAAAATAATAACAGAAGCTGGCTAAAATAATGTACTAGCCTACACGGATAAAAGGGATATAAATGTGTAGAACAATCCTTCTACACCAGAATGACAACATTACCTACATCCTTCATTCCTATACATTTCAAAGCAATAAAATGCCAACAAATCTTTATGCAACACTTTTGAAACATGCTGACAACGTCTGATCTTATGATCTCTGCTATCCTGGTGTTATGGTAACCACCTTAGATACCAACAGATCTTTACTACCTTGCTGTTCCAAACGTGATCTTCTAATAAAGCTTTGGAGATTACGATTTATTTCAAAGCGTTATTACGATTCAAACCCTTTAAGAAATATTTTTTAAAGAAATCTATAATATTTTAGCGAATGCATTGGTCATTGCACCACAGCTTGATAGGCTGCACTTCAAAATCCATAAACGGTGTTACCGCTAAAACCAGCTTTCGGTTGGTCATAAATATCCCCACCATTGCATACTGAAATTGGAACACGTTAAGAACACACCTCACATATTGCCACTCCTCCCACCTCAGCGCCAGTGAGCTCATATAAAGACGGGTAAATTACCAATCCTGGCACTAGGGTTTGAAAATAGAACGCCGGCTTTAAAACAGGTAAAAGTTGAAAACTAGCGTGCGTTTGACAATTGCACCGGCTTAACGCTGAAAAACAGCCCTAAAACTTTCTAAAAGTTATTCAAAAAAATATGTTTGACTCACATATAATTTCAAATGCATTATGGTGTCTACTACAATAAACATGTTCATATTAATATATATTTAGAAAGTTATAGAAATTGTTTTACAATGGCGGGGGAGTGCCAAGATGGAGGAGCGGTGGCTTCAGCTAGTGTATACAGTACCTTCAGAAAGTACTCATACCCCTTGACTTATTCCACTTTGTGTTACAGCCTGAATTCAAAATGTATTAAATATTTCTCACCCAGCTACACACAAAACCCCATAATGACAAATTGAAAAAAAAGAAAAAAAAAGAAAGAAACTCAGCAAAAAAGAGAAACGTCCCTGTTTCAGGACCCTGTCTTTCAAAGATAATTTGTAACAATCCAAACAACTTCACAGATCTTCATTGTAAAGGGTTTAAACAATGTTTCCCATGCTTGTTCAATGAACCATAAACAATTAATGAACATGCACCTGTGGAACGGTCATTAAGACAATAACAGCTTAGACGGTAGGCAATTAAGGTCACAGTTATGACAACTTAGGACACTAAAGAGGCCTTTCTACTGACTCAAAAACACCAAAAGAAAGATGCCCAGGGTCCCTGCTCATCTGCGTGAACGTGCCTTAGGCATGCTGCAAGGAGGCATGAGGACTGCAGATGTGGCCAGGGAAATAAATTGTAATGTCCGTACTGTGAGACGCCTAAGACAGCGCTACAGGGAGACAGGATGGACAGCTGATCGTCCTCGCAGTGGCAGACCACGTGTAACAACACCTGCACAGGATCGGTACATCACACCTGCGGGACAGGTACAGGATGGCAGCAACAACTGCCCGAGTTACACCAGGAACGCACAATCCCTCCATCAGTGCTCAGACTGTCCGCAATAGGCTGGGAGAGGCTGGACTGAGGGCTTGTAGGCCTGTTGTAATGCAGGTCCTCACCGGCAACAACCGGATGGACACAAACCCACCGTCGCTGGGCCAGACAGGCCTGGCAAAAAGTGCTCTTCACTGACGAGTCGCTGTTTTGTCTCACCAGGGGTGATGGTCGGATTCGCGTTTATCGTTGAAGAAATGAGCGTTACACCGAGGCCTGTACTCTGGAGCGGGATCAATTTGGAGGTGGAGGGTCCGTCATGGTCTGGAGCGGTGCGTCATCGAACTGAGCCTGTTGTCATTGCAGGCCATCTCAACGCTGTGCGTTACAAGGAGGACATCCTCCTCCCTCATGTGGTACCCTTCCTGCAGGCTCATCCTGACATGACCCTCCAGCATGACAATGCCACCAGCCATACTGCTCGTTCTGTGCGTGACTTCCTGCAAGACGGGAATGTCAGTGTTCTGCCATGACCAGCAAAGAGCCCGGATCTCAATCCCATTGAGCACGTCTGGGACCTGTTGGATCGGAGGGTGAGGGCTAGGGCCATTCTCCCCAGAAATGTCCAGGAACTTGCAGGTGCCTTGGTGGAAGAGTGGGGTAACATCTCACAGCAAGAACTGGCAAATCTGGTGTGGTCCATGAGAAGGAGATGCACTGCAGTACTTAATGCAGTTGGTGGCAACACCAGATACTGACTGCTACTTTTGATTTTGACCCCCCCTTTGTTCAGGGACACATTATTCAATTTCTGTGGAACTTGTTCAGTTTATGTCTCAGGTGTTGAATCTTGTTATGTTCATACAAATATTTACACGTTACGCTTGCTGAAAATAAACGCAGTTGCCAGTGAGAGGACGTTTCTTTCTTTGCTGAGATATATCTTATTTATATATATATATATATAAATAAGATATATCTTATTTACATAAGTAGTCACACCCCTGAGGCAATACATGTTAGAATCCCCTTTGGCAGTGATTACAGCTGTGAGTCTTTCTGGTTAAGTCCAAGAGCTTTGTACACCTGGATTGTACAATATTTGCCCACTATTCTTTTCAAAGTTCTTCAAGCTCTGTCAAATTAGTTGATCATTGCTAGACAGCCATTTTCAAGTCTTGCCATAGATTTTCAAGTTGATTTAAGTCAAAACTGTAACTAGGCTACTCAGGAACATTCACTGTCTTCATGGTAAGCAACTCCAGTGTAGATTTGGCCTTGTGTTTTAGTAAATTGTCCTGCTGAAGTGTGAATTCATCTCCCAAGGTCTGGTGGAAGGCAGACAACCAGATTTTCCTCTAGGATTTTGCCTGTGTTAAGTGCCATTCTTTTTTTTTTTATCCTGAAAAACTGATTACAAGCATACCCATAGCATGTTGCAGCCACCACCATGCATGAAAATATTTAGAGTGGTACTCAGTAATGTGTTGTATTTGCCCCAAACATAACACTTTGTATTCAGAACAATTTTGTTTTGCAGTATTACTTTACTGCCTTGTTGCAAAAAGGATGAATATGTTTATTATGTACAGGCTTCCTTTCCTGTGTTTGAAATTCACTGCTCGACTGAGGGACCTTACAGATCGTATGTGTGGGTTACAGAGATGAGGTAGTCATTAAAAAAAAATAATGTTAAACTCTATTATTGCAACTTATGTGCCTTGTAAAAAAAAAAATGTTTTACTCCTGAACTTATTTAGGCTTGCCATAAAAGGGATTGAATACTTGACCTTTAAGCTTTTCATTTTTTATTAATTTGTAAAAAATAAAAAAATAAAAATATAATAAAATAATCAAAAAACCTAATTCCACTTTGACATTATGGAGTATTGTGTGTAGGCCTGTGACAACAAATCTCAATTTAATTCAGGCTGTAACACAACAATATGGGAAAAGTAAAGGGGTGTGAATAATTTCTGAAGGGACTGTATATAAATCATTGGTTGAGACACATACTCAAGTAAAAAACAGCTGTTCTTACCTCCAACCACTCGGTGGCGCCAACACTCCCAAACTCTCCAGCACTCCAGCTGGCAAAAACGATGCTCCTCCTGGGCTTGAAGCCATCTGTCAGAGGGGGGAAAAAGACAGGTATCATGAGGACGAACATCATTATCGTCATCATTCACAGTTGGTTGCCTCCTTACAGGCTATGGGGATATTTATATTTTTTATTATGTAATTGTTCCATTTCCCCCCCACTATATCTGTACTGTAAGTCATGCATGTAGAATAGAATAGTGCATTCGGAAAGTATTCAGACCCCATGACTTTTTCCACATTTTGTTACATTACAGCCTTATTCTAAAATTGATGAGGGGGAAAAACTATTTAATCAATCTACACACAATACCCCATAATGACAAAGCAAAAACATGTTAACTTTTTTTTGCTTACTTATTTAAAACATTTTTTTTTATAATAATCACATTTACATAAGTATTCAGACCCTTTATTTAGTTGAAGCACCTTTTGCAGAAATTACAGCCTCGAGTCTTCTTGGGTATGATGCTACGAGCTTGGCACACCTGTATTTGAGGAGTTTCCCCATTTTTCTCTGCAGATCCTCTCAAGCTCTGTCAGGTTGGATGGGGAGCGTTGCTGCACAGCTATTTTCAGGTCTCTCCAGAGATGTTAGATCGGGTTCAAGTCCGGGCTCTGGCTGGGCTACTCAAGGACCTTCAGAGACATGTCCTAAAGTCACTCCTGTGTTGTCTTGGCTGTGTGCTTAGGGGTCATTGTCCTGTTGAAAGATGAACTGTCGCCTCAGTCTGAGGTCCTGAGCAGGTTTTCATCAAGGATCTCTGTACTTTGCTCCGTTCATCTTTGCCTCGATCCTGACTAGTCTCCCTGCCACTGAAAAACACCTCCACAGCATGATGCTACCACCATGCTTCACCGTAGGGATGGTGCCAGGTTTCCGCCAGACGTGATGCTTGGCATTCAGGCCAAAGAGTTGAAACTTGGTTTCATCAGACTAGAGAATGTTTCTCATGGTCTGAGAGTCTTTAGGTGCCTTTTGGCAAACTCCAAGCGGGCTGTCATGTGCCTTTTACTGAGGAGTAGCTTCCTTCTGGCCACTCTACCATTAAGGCCTGATTGGTGGAGTGCTGCAGAGATGGTTGTCCTTCTGGAAGGTTCTCCCATCTCCGCAGAGCTCTGTCAGAGTGACCCTCAGGTTCTTGGTCACATCCCTGTCAAGGCCCTTCTCCCCGATTGCTCAGTTTGGCCGGGCGGCCAGCTCTAGGAAGAGTCTTGGTGTTTCCAAACTTCTTCCATTTAAGAACGATGAGGCCAATGTGTTCTTGGGGACCTTCAAATGCTGCAGACATTTGTTGGTACCATTCCCCATATCTGTGCCTCGACACAATCCTTTCTTGGAGCTCTACGGACAATTCCTTTGACTGTGGGAACTTACATAGACAGGTGTGTGTGACTTTCCAAATCATGTCCAATCAACTGAATTTACCACAGGTGGACTCCAATCAAGTTGTAGAAAACATCACAAGGATGATCAATGGAAACAGGATGCACCTGAGCTCAATTTCAAGTCTCTCTATTTATGTTTTTAATTTATTGCAAACATTTCTAACAACCTGTTTTCTCTGTGTCATTATATGGTATTGTGGGTCGACTGCTGAGGATTTTTATTTGTATTTAATCCATTTTAGAATAAGGTTGTAACAAAATGTGGGGGAAAAGTCAAGGGGTCTGAATACTTTCTGAAGGCACTATGTGTGTACATTCTTCTGTCTGTGTATTTATTGTAAGACGATGTCAGCACCACTTCACCAGGTCAGATTCCTGGTACATGTAAATGTACTTGGTAAATAAATGGTGATTCTGATTCTAACTAGGTTAATCTATATGCCCCTTTTTAAATCTATAAGTCTTCTCCAGTCATGTGCTCAGTTTATGTGAACAGAACCCCATGGTCACTTAAAATATGACTTAATTGACAACAATGCTCCTTGAGATTGGTGGAATAGATTAGAATTAACCCCAGACACTACATGAACACATGAGAGAATTGATTGAAAACTCAAGGCACTACAGTGGAGACCTACACTGTATATCCATTCTGTCTATAACCGTACATTTACATTTTAGTCATTTAGCAGATGCTTTTATCCAGAGCGACTTACAAAGGAGCAATTAGGGTTTAGTGCCTGGCTCAAGCGCACAAACAAGATTTTTCACCTAGTCGCTGTGGGGATTCGAACCAGTGACCTTTTGGTTACTGGTCCAACGCTCTTAAGTGCTTGGCTACCTGCCGATTGAAAACCCAAAGCAGTACAGTAGAATAGAGACCTGTATCCATTCTGTCTATTCTATGGCATTTATATGGTCTGGCCTGGCATCTATCATCACCCACCATTTTTCACCATGTCTGAGATGGCGCGTGCCAACTCCACCAACACACTGGTGCCCACTGTGGAGCTAGCGAAGCCTGGACCCCAGGCATCCCTCTGAGCACCCATAACCACAAAACGATCTACAGCAAGGAAGGCAGAGACATAGCATATTTAAAGGGTGTAAAGGATTGTGACAGTTGATCTATTAGATAACAGTTAGCCTCTCACAGATAGCAGTTAGCCTCTCAAATTAGGGTCAATACCATTTAATTTCCCTTAATGTAGGGACATTAATGGAAATTATGCTCATGAAATGAAAATGGTTCATTCTTTTAGATCTGGACTATGCATCAATTCACACATTGAATTTCAATTAAATCTACTGACTTGACTACATTTGAAATGAAACTGACCCCAAAGCTGCCGTCAAATTACCTAAGAACTATACAATACTAGGGACTCATGTTTCTTTCCACAGGGTCATAGGTCAACCATACCTGGGTCCACAAAGCCTTTGATGACTCCAAACACGTTGACGATCATCTTCTCAGCCAGGACGTTGTTGACCTCCACCGTGACCATATCGTCATCATCTCCCAGTTGTCCTACCCAACCTGTAGGGGCGCTTTTCCCTCCCATCCCCCTGGGTTTCCAGACAAAGATTTGGTGGGAAAATGTTAGGCACTGATCTAAGGTCAGTTTCACATTTTAACCCTTAAAAATGGTCATGGTTAGGATAGGAATGGTATGCTGTTCCTAGATCTGTGTTTAAGACCCAACTTCTTCTACACTACGATCAGTTGATGGAAACCTACCTCATGATAGTGGTGGCCATGTTGACTGTGATGGTCTGGGCCAGGATGCTGGGGAGGCCTGAGGACTGGACAGGGGGAAACTGGGTATGGTTGAAGGAGGGGAACCCGGGGGTGTAAGGGTCGCCAGAGCCAAGATGGACCTGGATATGGAGAAACGGAGACACACGACAGGGTGAGCCCTGTCCTTTGTGTTTTGCTTTGGCCCTGCACTAACATAGCCAATTCAACTTAACCCTTGATAAGTTCAATCTGGGGTGTAATCATTAGTCCAAACAGTTGCGTTTGGAAACAAAAACTAGTTTCTGTTGAAAAAAATTCAAGTAGGTTCCTTCCCGTTTTGGTTCCTAGTGAATACACCCCAGGTGTGTTGGTGCAGGGCTAGAACAAGAAGGTGCACTGCCTAGAATATAGTGAGGGTGTCATCAGGGTACAAAGTGGAGCTGAATAAGATGAAGCAACAAGAGGTACAACACACTACTGTATCTTTAAATGTAACCTTAAATGTAATTTGTTTTAATTTAACTAGGCAAGTTAGTTAAGAACAAATTCTTATTTACAATGACGGCCTACGCCGGCCAAACCCGGATGACGCTGGGCCAATTGTGGGCCGCCCTATGGGACTCCCAATCACGGCCGGTTGTGATACAGCCTGTATTTGAACCAGGGTGTCTTGTAGTGACACCTCAAGCACTGAGATGCAGTGCGCCTTAGACCGCTGCTCCACTCGGGAGCCCATAAGTAGATACTGCAGATATACACAACAATATATATGTGTGTGTGTCCAGTTAACTTCAGTTATGGCTGGGAATGCAAATCATACAAGTCTGTCTACATGTACATTTCATAGAGAAAATGTCCGCCTCACTCACATGGCCAAAGAGCTGAGTGGATCCTCCGAGCCCTCTGTCAGCAGGGTAGATGAGAACAGCAGAGGCATTCAGCTTGGCTGCGTTGGCCACCTACGCAATGAAGAAAGGAGGGAGCGTGGAGTGGAACAGCACGAGAACAGAACCCTTTTACGCCTAGCGATGACACATCACCTTGTGTTATTCAATCAAGTCCATATAGGCTCCAATAGATTTACCAATACAAAACTAGACTCATCATACTGACACTAAACCTCCAAAATGAAGAGCGAACAATGACCTTGTTAAATTTCAGCAGTATGCTTATGAAATTAGATTATGAAATATCTCAAGGAAGTATGTTTTCTGTTTCTTCTTGTGCAAATTCCCTCACCTTCTCAGCAAAGCTTATTTTTCCAGATCTGACCAGAAGGACCCTCCCGTCCAAGGCAATGTTCTTATCCTGCAGTTTCCTCAGGTCATCCATCTGGCCGTAGTTGCCGTGAAGTACTGCGCCCTGTGAAAAACAAAAATTGAAACCGGTCTTGAGCTCAAATTACTCTGCAACAATTTATTCATAAATATGGAAGTACTATTATGGAAGAATACTAGGGGTATATGCAAAGTGTAGTTAGCAATTGTGCTAAACGCTTGAAAATAAACCGAATGACTAATGTGATACCTGTCGTAGTATTTTATAGTATACATTGTTATGTAAATTATTTTATTACAAATCAGAGTATCAGCTCTATTGTCAAGCTTGAAATCAACTGAAATGCTCCAAATTTGTTCATTTCAATGTAAAAAAAAATAGAAACACTGGATTTTTTTCAATGATTACCTTCGCTGTTCCAGTTTTGCTGTAGGCCAGATAGCCCCTCAGTGCTCCAAGGTCAGACCCTTTGAAGGTCACCCTGTTGGAGCCAGATGCAGGGGGATCCACAAGCTTGACATAGTGCTCGTCAGTCCACGTGTACATGCCATACTCTTTGAACCTTGCCAGCACCTTCTTGGCCAGCACATTGTCTCCAGCAGAGCCTGCCTGATGGCTTTCACTAGCAAACTCACTGAGAGAGTGACAGAGACAGAGAGAAAGGGGGGGGGGGGTGATGGAGAGAGACAGGAAGGGGGTGATGAGAAATATAAATATTTTTTTTTTTATCCCAATGATGTGCCAAACATTATGCGGACAATTATTAAGACTTCAAATGTTATTGGTCACATGCTTTGTAAACAACAGATGTAAACTAACAGTGAAACGCTTATTTACGGGCCCTTCCCAACAATGTAGAAAGAAAAAAAATAAAGAATACACAATGAGTAACGATAACTTGGCTATATACACAGGGTACAAGTACAGAGTGGATGTGCAGGGGTACAAGGTAATTGAGGTAGATACTGTATGTACATATAGGATGGAATAAAGTGACCAGGCAACAGGATAGATAAACAGTAATGGCAGCTTATATGAGTCAAAATAGTTAAGTGCAAAAAGGGTCAACGCAGATAGTTAAATAGTCGGGATAGCTATTGGTTAACAGTCTTATGGCTTGGGGGTAGAATCTGTTCAGGCTTCGTATGCAGCTGCCATACTGTCACAACATAATACAATTGGCAGTAGTATAACATTGTAGTGCCATTTCCAATATAAAGTTGAAAAATGAGAGCAGACAAGCTTAAAAAGGGATACTTTGATTTTTGCAATTAAATCTCTGTATCTACTTCCCCAGAGTCTGATGAGCTCATGGATAATTTAAAAAAAAATGGTATCCACAAATTCATCCGACTCTGGGGCGGTAGATAAAGGCTTCATTGCCAAAATCCTGAAGTAACCCTTTAATGTTTACCCCCACTGGGCTACTAGTGCAGTCACCTGAAGGCACTCTCGAAGCTGGAGGCACTCATCTTCTGATCCAGCAGTCGCTTCACGTCCCTCCAGTCCATGACAGGGTCCGCCTCCATCTTAACGGAATCCTGGGTAATGGATTCTTCAAAGGTGGACCTGGAGCAGCTGGGAGGAGCCAACTCTTTCTTCCGGTGGGACAGGTAGCCAATCAGATAGCCTGAGAGAGAAACAGAAAAAAGGGGAATAGAGTAACTGATAAAATAACCGCTGAAACCACTGTCAGCAGCAGCTATACAAAACCATCCGGGCAGAAACCAGACCAAGAGACGGTTTTCCCCAGACGGGTCGGTTTTCCCCAGACGGGTCGGTTTACCCCAGACGGGTCGGTTTACCCCAGACGGGTCGGTTTACCCCAGACGGGTCGGTTTACCCCAGACGGGTCGGTTTACCCCAGACGGGTCGGTTTACCCCAGACAAAAAAAAAAAAAAAGCTTTCGATGGAGAATTTTAATTTTTTTGTCCAAGACTAGGCTTAATCTTTGTCTGGAAAACCGGCTCTTAATCTGGTCATCAGTTTAACTAAACAGTGTTTCATCCATAAATCATACAACAGTGGAAGTGATAGGGGCGACTTGCACTGAGTTTTAGATATCTGTGGCTAAAGTTAACAGAATTTCATAGTGGCTTTTAAAGAAACCCGAAACATGAATTAGAGTTTCTCCTGGCCCATAGACTACCTTCAGAGTGAAGAAACCAACCATCCTTCAACGTGTCCTTTAATACTGAGCATGTGACTTTTACTGATACAGTATATGACCAATACGTGACTAATAGTGACTGAGGCACCAGCATGCAATTGTCCATTTTTAAAATGTCTGTTCTTACTGATGATGAAGATGAGGAGTATGGTGGCCACCATGAAGCAGACGCTCTTGGGCGTGCGCCCGGCAGGCTTGTGTACCACATAGGGTTCCTTGGCATGGTTGAGGTCCTCCCCTACGCCATTGCCGCCCACCTCCTCGTCCATGTCTGACGACAGCTTCATCTCCACCTGGCTGTTCTCACCCTCCATGTTCTGTGTCAGGTTGAAGCGTGTGTATGAGCGAGGCTCTCCATTGAACTGTGTAGAGACAGATTGATGAAGGAGAGCTGTTAAAATCCTCACATGCTATGTGATTGTGTGTTTTATTCAGCCAAAATGAAGACATTTTTAACATTGAAAACATTCTTATACAGAATACCTTGTGTTTCACTCCCTACATGCCTATAATAACATGCCTATATCAGATATATATTTTTTTAATGGAATTATCTTTATTTGGCACCAAATTTGAGCAAATAAAGTGATTAAATCGAGATTAACTACAGAATGTAATGCGATTGATTATTTTAATTAGTTTGTGTTATGATTTTATGAATAATGACTAAATGTATACATTTAACGTAGAGCTATAACTAAAACTACCCTGTCATTGTATGATTGTATGACATTTATTAGAATCATACCTATATAAATCTGATGTCTAGTTTTAGTCAGAACTAGGACAAGGACTTTTTGTTCCTTTTTAGTATGTAAGCAGGGTGCAAGTGGGAAACAAATGATAAGAGGAGCTATCGACAGACAAGGTGTACTACTGTGTTCCTTACAGGACATTCTGTCCCCACCCAGGGAGGGGAGAGACCTTGGGCTTGTAGTAGATTGTATAACAGGAAGACTTGTGAACTATATTGTCATTGTTTCTGAGAGGAGGAGGGACAGTAATGACAAAATATGAGGTATATAGACCAATGTACAGGAAATGATAGGCAGAAAGTTCCCGTAAATAAACATTTGACTATTGTAGACTGGGCCTCTGTCTGTTGTTATTTCTATCAGTATCTTACAAATCCTGATATAGCAGACTGAGTCATTTAATTGAATTGGTTAAAGAACATGAGAACTTAATTCTCCTAACAGTTTGACAGCCCTAAAAATCGGGATATTATTATTTGCCGATATATCGCAATATTATTTGACTTCGTCATCTGTACCTGCAACAAACTCCAGTATTTTTCCTTCCCCATCTTCTTTTTAAATAATGAGCCAATTTGTTTTCAGCACTTTTATTTCCATGACTGATCCCTCTGCAGCGATTTCGTGAGCAATATGTTTGGAAAAATCTAATCGCAATAATATCACAGTATCGAATCGCAATACATATCGAATCGGCACGTAAGTATCGTGATAATATCGTATCGTCCCTGGCAATTCCCAGCCCTAGTGTATAGTCCTACTAGGCTGGCACTATGTCAAGTTATACTATAGTTCAGTAATATAGTACGTATGTGTCCATACATCAACTTGTCAGAGGTTGTTGAAACTAATTTGCATAATGTGTGCCACTTAACACATTGGCTGTGTTTACTGTTTACTCAGGCAGCCTAATTCTGATATCCTGTCACCTTTATTTAACCAGGTAGGCCAGTTGAGAACAAGTTCTCATTTACAACTGCGACCTGGCCAAGATAAAACAAAGCAGTGCGACACAAACAGGAGTTACACATTGACTGTACGTTTGTTTGTCCCATAACACAATAGAAAAATCTGTATACAGTGTGTGCAAACGAAGTAAGGAGGTAAGGCAATAGGCCAATAGTGGCGAAGTAATTACAATTTAGCAAATTACACTGGAGTGATAGATGTGCAGATGAGGATGTGCAAGTAGAAATACTGGTGTTCAAAAGAGCAGAAAAACTAAAACAAATATGGGGATGAGGTAGGTAGTTGGATGGGCTATTTACAGATGGGCTGTGTACAGCTGCAGCGATCAGTAAGCTGCTCTGACAGCTGACACTTAAAGTTAGTGAGGGATATATAAGTCTCCAACTTCAGTGATTTTTGCAATAAGTTCCAGTCATTGGCAGCAGAGAACTGTAAGGAAAGATGGCTGGCCAAAGTAGGTGTTGGCTTTGGGGATGACCAGTGAAATATACCTGCTGGAGCACGTGCTACGGGTGGATGTTGCTATAGAGACCAGTGAGCTGAGATAAGGCGGAGCTTTACCTAGCAAAGACTTATAGATGACCTGGCGCCAGTGGGTTTGGCAACGAATATGTAGTGAGGGCCAGCCAACGAGAGCATACAGGTCGCAGTGGTGGGTAATATATGGGGCTTTGGTAACAAAACGGATGGCACTGAGACTACATCCAGTGAGTTACACATGGGATAAACAAAAGTACAGTCAATAAACACAATAGAAAAACCTGTATACAGTGTGTGCAAATTAAGTAAGGAGGTGACCAATCAGAGCAGAGCTTGTGCCAATAAAAATCAGGCAAAAGATCTGAATTGGGCTGCCTGTGTAAACACAGCTATTGTGTTACAATTTTATTGGAGTCAAATCAGTATAAAACATAACACTACTTCCTCTAGACCAGCTTACTGAAACGGCTGGCATAATAACTGAAGAAAAACATTTGTTTCATTGCCTTAATAAAAACCAATGCTTTTTTGGCTTGTAGCCTTCATCAGGGTATAATATCAATAGATTCTGAAGTTAGCACCATTCTTCACATTTCCAGTTTGCTCCTTTATTCATGCACCTTGGTTGGAATGCGAGGTAGCAGCACTATACCTTTGCTTCGGGAATCACTGAACCACTTTAGAGTGAAAAGACCAATTTGCAAGTGTGTGACGTGTACTCATTTTACTAACATTTGAGAAAATTGTGGTGCAGGTATCAGTCAACTGAAACTAAAAGCAACCATTTAAAAAGACATTCAAAAAGAGGAATGCTTTTGATTTGCAACCATTTTTAGACAGGATAATGAGACAATCATTTAATAAATGCTAGGGTAATGTCTTTAAAGTGTTGGCCTAGTACTTACAATTTTGGATATTGTCGACCTTGCGTGGTCCATGGTAGCTTCTCAGAAGTCTAGAGGGAACAGAAAAACAATGAGTGTGGAATAGGATCCATGCTAGAATAGAAATACGGAGTTTTGGGGAAAGAAAATACTACACGTCCCAAAGCCCCAGGTTTTCACTTCTTATTTGTGTATTCATGAACAGTTTCTTTCTGGCTAGTGGGAAGAAACCAAAGAAAAAAGTCCCACATCTTCTCTAAACATCCACCAGGCTTCCTACGGTGTGGCCCTGAAGGATTGCACTGTTCCCAGGCACAAAAGAGCACTGTTGAGGGCGTGAACCAGCCACATAATCACACTTGCTCCACGTGAAGTCGAGGGGGAAGGAAAATAACATGATTACAAAAACACAAACTTCCCACGTGGCTTGATTTTATGGATGCGCCAAAGAAAGCAATGTCTCTGTGTGAATGGAGTCCTGAGACCAGAAACACGAGACTACCATATAATTTCCTGGCTGTCAAGTAGCACCCATGATGAGCAATTGTTCTGAATAAGGGATAGGCCGTTTTAAACATTTTCGATAATGTGCTGTGTTATTAAGTCATTATTGCAGACCCCATTGCTTATTTGACTGTACAGTCTTAAGTGATTTTGTACTATACACTACTGGTAACGTTAATGTTATGCTGGCCTAATTGTAAGTTGTTGTAATTAGCCTAAATTAATTCAGAAAATAATCCATTATTTTGGATGTAGTATTCAGTTTAGAGCAGTAGGTGGCGACAAAGTCCCACAAGATTTGCTTTGCTTAGGGTGATATACAACTAGGCCTAATGGCTCAAAAATGTATTACAACTAGGCCTAATGGCTCAAAAATGTATTACAACTAGGCCTAATGGCTCAAAAATGTATTACAACTAGGCATAATGGCTCAAATTGTATTACAACTAGGCCTAATGGCTCAAATTGTATTACAACTAATCAAATCAAGTTTATTTTATATAGCCCTTCGTACATCAGCTAATATCTCGAAGTGCTGTACAGAAACCCAGCCTAAAACCCCAAACAGCAAGCAATGCAGGTGTAGAAGCACAACTAGGCCTAATGGCTCAAATTGTATTACAACTAGGATTAATGGCTCAAATTGTATTACAACTAGGCCTAATGGCTCAAATTGTATTACAACTAGGCCTAATGGCTCAAATGTATTACAACTAGGCCTAATGGCTCAAATGTATTACAACTAGGCCTAATGGCTCAAAATAATATAGGAACTGAATCCAAATTAAAAACATTCATTGTAAAAAAAAAAATAGTCATTGAAAAAAATGGGCAAAGAAATCGAAACCTCTTCTAATCATTGCCACAGCTGTGATGGCCTACATCACGTTGAGAGGTTATCAACTTGAAGCCACTAGATAGGACATTCATTATTCAGTTAAAAATGATACATCACAATCACCATCTCATCTATTCTTTTTAAATACCTATGAATACAACCACCTCATCTATATTTGACAACAGGGCAGTCTTACTAAGTTAACGCTCTGAATAAAGAACAAAGTGCAGAGATAACATGTCAAAACACAACTTAAATAGACGATTAAATAAGTAAACCACCTCACTATTTCAGGAAAGGAAACAGAGCATCCAGCCAACATCCTAAGTCAAGTTTATCGAACCCCCCTAACAGCTGTTTTGACCACAGGGTTACCGCAGTCATGATAGCAATTCCTCATAACACTTCTCCTTTACTGAGAAAGACAAGCAGTAATTGACAACCAATGTTTCACTTATTACCATTCAAAACAATGCATCTCTGACAAGGGAGGACCTTGGCCTAAATACTAAAACAAAAATGTGTTCTTACCTTTCAAACCATGGCCAATCTTTCTGAACAAGCCACATGTCTACGGTCTTACCAAATGCCTCACTAACTGTGTTCCCAATCAGCATGAACCTACCTAATGAACCTCATTCACCTCTTTTCCCATCACACCAAGCATCAATATTATCTCAATGCTCCTGAACCAAATCACACAAAAAGAAAATGAGGCAAGTGAGCAGAGCCCTCATTTACATTTTACTCATTTGGCAGATGCTCTTATCCACAGAGACTTACAGTTAGTTAGTGAGTGCATACATTTACATTATTTTTCACACTGTTCCCCAATGGGAATCGAACCCACACACCTGGCATTGCAATCACCATGCTCTACCAACTGAGCCACGCGGGACATGACTCCCAATTGAACACGGCTTCTCTAAATAACTGCTCGTCAACCGTTCCTCCCAGTCCTGAAGAATTTCAACCACCTAAACAGCTCTCTTATGACCCATCTAGTGTAAAAAGAAGACTAATCAATTCTAGGAATGTGTTAGGGACTGAATGAATCAGCAAAAGACAGGCCTTGTTTTTGTAAAGTCACCTCAGTAGAGAGTTGCCACAATGATTACTGTAGTAAGACTAACGGGGCAGAACAGTGGCGCCTGTCCGGACAATGAGCCCCGAATGACCTCTTGCGACATGTTCAGCCCCAATGGGGTGAGATTCCATAGAGGACATGGCGTGACAGCGGAACCGTGGGCAAATGCCAGGAGACAGGCCTGCCCTACTTAGCAACCTCCAAGCCTAGCCTAACTAAACCATAAATAAATATAGGCCTATGATCTTAACACTACATTAGGTTAGCAGATATAGGCTAATTTCAGTTAGGCTAAGTTGGCCTGGCCGTGTCTTCCTCAGCATATTTTGGCTACGGCTAGTAAAGGCTGACTTAGCAAGACTTCAGTAAAGGTCACAGAAACAGAAGATACTGCAGCACTATTCCTCCTTGTGTTCCTTGTAGCGTCAGCTGTGTACGTCGTGTCAGTTGCCCTGTCTAGCTGGGTCCTTTTTCTAAATTGTAATACACTAACTGTAGTACTGAGATAGTTTTTCAATGAAAAATGCATTATAAATTCAATGTATTATTATTATTATGATGATGACCGGTCCTTTCGTAAACGAGCAAACTTCATAACCACATAACAAAATGTAGGCTGTAACCTCTTGCTGGCATATCAAAATGTAGGCTGTAACCTCTTGCTGGCATATCAAAATGTAGGCTGTAACCTCTTAACCTCTTGCTGGCATATCAAAATGTAGGCTGTAACCTCTTGCTGGCATATCAAAATGTAGGCTGTAATCTCTTAACCTCTTGCTGGCATATCAAAATGTAGGCTGTAACCTCTTGCTGGCATATCAAAATGTAGGCTGTAACCTCAACCTCTTGCTGGCATATCAAAATGTAGGCTGTAACCTCTTGCTGGCATATCAAAATGTAGGCTGTAACTTCAACCTCTGCTTTACAGTGGAATATGTTGAGAAAAGACTGTTGGTTAAGTGGTTCTCTCATTAAAATCACACCATCTCAAAGCTTTTAGTCTACATGCCAAACATACCCAGCCTTGGTAGGGTTAAAAACTTAACCAATTCTGCAAGACCTACAGATAAGAGATGAAGTGTGACTACAAACACACAGTCACATACACTAACCAGGTTTCCATCCAACTTTTTTATGCGAGTAAAGTACATGTCGGATAAATAAAAAGGTCACAACAGGCCAGATGGAAACAAATTTGCCGGTAAACTTTTCAAATGTCGACAACAACAATACGCTAGCCAAGGTGGGATCTTTTTGTGTCAGTCAAATTAATAAAATGCGAGAAGTGGCGGTGGAAACCCCTTTACGCACAAATATTGATATAATAACCATTATATCGATGTAAACCTGGAGTCACGTGATTATGTTGTGTGGTCCTCCATCTACAACTCAGGAAATCATGCAGTTTATTAGGCTAGAGATTAAATAAATTATGAACTACACAGGGTGGTGAAACCCCTCGATGATAAGCTTGATGCTTCTTTCCAATAAATATCGAGGGTCTTATTCTGGTGACATGATGATCGATGCTTGGCTGCTGTTTGACAAATAATTCATAAGGATCACATCACGTAGGTAGCCTTAACCACACAGCATCTGTGTGGTTAAGGCTGTTGACCACTGCCTAAAGACTTTGACTCCAATAATCATCTAACCATGATCTTGAGTTTAGAATGTACATTTTATTTATGTTACTAGGCAAGTCAGTTAAAGAACATATTCTTATTTTTAATGACGGCCTACACCGGCCAAATCTGGACGACGCTGGGCCAAATGTGACTCCCAATCACCTGCCCGGTAGTGATACAGCCTGGATTCGAACCAGGGTGTCTGTAGTGACGCCTCAAGCACTGAGACGCAGTGCCTTAGACTGCTGTACAGCTCGGGAGCAATTAGTTTAAAAATCAGCTGTGTTTGCTAGGGATGAAGACAAAGTGTGAAACCTCTCAAGCCCCTGAGGCCTGGAGTCCCATCCCCCCCCGTTCTAGAGTGTAGGCCTCTACCTGCAAAGCCTTCAAAGTGTGTCAGACAGATAAAGCATGTGCTATCACCATGGGAACCGTGAATTCACCCTTGGTTCCCAGAAGTACTGCTACACTGGGCCCAAGGGGGGGGGCACCGTGGTTACATCAATTCAAGGCTAAAGCAATAAGCCTTGCGTATCAAGTTCTTCCTTGGAAAACAGACACATCTTCAACCGCTTTTTCTAACAGCCTAATAGCTCTTCTCTTTTCCATTGTCAAGCAGACACTCACGGTAGTGCTTTCCAACACCTCTCCCAGAAGAACCCGGGTAACCTTAACTTCATAAATAGTCCAGGAGTATAATGTGGGGCCATATCTAACATTACGACACCACCGTTGCCGTGAACTTAAGACAGGGGGGGGATGAGCGAGTTCAAACACAGCCATTTATCCCAGCTTTACGAGCGTGACTGAGTTAAGGCCTACCACTGTAGCCAACCAATGGGTTGACCACAATGCATTTCTATGGAACAGCATTTATCCATGAAGCTGACGATGTTACAGTGTTGTAAACATGCTATAACGTATGTCATAACCATTCATTTCTTCAATAATATCATGACAAATGCAGATATAGGGGACTGACTCCGTCAGCTGCGAGTTGACTGCAAACAGCCACGGGAAGTTATTTTAGTCTCAAGAACTGGCAACATGTTGTGAATGAACACAACAGGATTAGACGCTTACATGCCACAGTATGAGGCCTATGCTTTATGGTTGAATATGTAGCCTAACCAAAGTAACAGATCCTAGCCTATATCATTGCCCTTGGCTAAAGCTATTCGACCACTCACATAGGCAGACCTATAACAAAGGTTCTTCGACTCATCACAATGGTTATAGGAAACCTTTAGTCAGAATGGACAGTATGTGTTAAAGTGAAGAGAAGCAAGAAAAGAATCCTGAAACTATTTCACTTCTGAAAAGGAATCTTTTTTTTTCTTTTTTTTTTTTTATCAGGTTTTTCGAAATTAAAAGGTGTGACAACTGCAAACTTTGGTAGGTTCGGGGAAATTAAAATATTTTTCACTCTGATGAGATGTCATTCATTCAACCAGTTCCTACCAAGTATAGACTAGTGCTGTTAACTCAATCTTTTGCCCAACAAATAGACCTGCTATGAACACAAAAGGAGCAAGCTTGGAGCACCAGAGTCCAGAATTCTAGCGCAAACCCACACAACAATTACATAAAAGCTTCATTCATCGAACATGGCCAATCCTGGTTCCATAAGCTGCTGACATCTGGATTGTTGCCCACTAATCCTTGTTATAGGGAGTGAGAAGGGAGGTGGGGTGTGAGGGGAGTCATATCTTCTGCTTCATTGTGCAGTAGCCGATCATGTGAGAGTCACATTGGGAAAAGTTCCCAGTTGTTCATGAGAATGAGGGTCAGCCAGGAGAACAGGCTACAGAGCCATACAGAGGTATCTCCAAAATGGCTGGGTCTGACAGTCATACACATTACATATTCAGTCTGAGATTACTGGGTAGAATATGAAAAGGCTAACCAATATTGTCAACACAAAAAACAAGAATCTTCATTACATTTATGTCATTTAGCAGATGCTCTTATCCAGAGCAACTTACAGGAGCAATTAGGGTTAAGCACCTTGCTCAAGGGCACAGCGACATATTTCTTTCACCTAGGGATTCGAAACAGGAAACAATCAGTTATTGGCCCAACGTCCTTAACCACTAGGCTACCTGCCACCCAATCAACCACGGCTGTGAGGTGAACATCAGACACACTGGGGGTCTATTGTCAATTAGAATATTGTGGAGATTTTCTACACGGAGATCAACGACCTGGATGAATAAGGATATTACTTAAAAAGTAGAGACTTCTAGAATATAACTGACTGACACACACACACACACAGCATAGAGATGACAACATGTGTGCTGTGCATAGTTTAAGTTGCAAAGCCATGTGTGTCAAAGGTTGTGAATAACAATAGCGTTGTTTAGACATTCAAGAAATCACCAAGGTCATTATAGGATAGGGACGCCCGGGAGCGACGCGGTCTTGTCAAGGGCAGGAATGCGCAGTAGGCTACTTGAGCTTGTCAAGTTCCCCTGATGCCGTTTCGGCTTCAATGTAGCCTACGTTATGGTTTTAAATAGAAATATAGCACTCTGGGTCAAATGTTCTGCACACATTGGCCTTGTGTATTTATTTGCAAACCGAGGTTAGTTCATTCATAGCCTATTTCAATGCAAAATAATTGCTCGACATGATCTGCGTTGAGATAATTAAGAATTTTGTTGGACTTCTACACGCACACTAGCGTTGAAAAACTGGATTTGTTTAGATAGTCTACTGTACCTGGCTATAGCTTAACAGGGCCTTTTAGCTTTTATGACCAGGAAGAAATCGATTATATAACACAATGTATGTTTCACACGATCTTGCTGATAGAGAATAGGATATTAGACTTTGGGACGCGAAGGTTTACCCATGCAGATGAACTATCATTACGAGATTATAATTTGTTTAAATGCTAACGATACTAACTTCAATCCCATTTAAGAACCCTACTCGAGGTTAACTTTACTACGATATATCTAGGTAGCTATGAGTCCAGATCAACCGAGTGTGTGCATACCTCATGAAAATAGGCTACTTACCATGTGCTGAGTAGCCTTGGCTACAGAGCACTCGACTCAACCGAACATGACAAACCTCCCATACAGAAGTTGAGCCCAAGATGTACTCTTAAAGAGCCTACGATTACTCCTTATAGTCCAAAGGACCTTATGTTATTTTCTGAGGTAGACTTGCTCTGGCAGCCAAAACCACCAAATGCACCAATTAAAAACGTGAAGCTATACGGATATAGAAACAAAGCCCTTTACTTTCATATCACGTTAACATAATTTCACAAATGCAAAAAGATACACTTACTGTACACCGTTTTAAAAACGGGTGTATCACAGTTGCAGCCGATAGTATTTTTCTGTGACAACACGTTTCTGGCGGCCTTCTTCCGTTTCACACAGGTGTTCAAAGCACGTTAGATAGATAATTAGCACAAGTGGTCACTGTCTTCCGTAAATACACGCGGTGTGCTGTAAATGTGAAAGATGCCGGAACACCAACCCTATAAAAAGGTGTATATCAATTTAACCTTTTGTTTTTTGAAAATGATTTCTAGCTAATATGAAGGATAAGGTGCGTGCGTTTCCAAACACATACTGCAAGCGATGCTTAATATTCAGACCGAGCATTCTTAACAATACTCCCCCGTACAGAAGACGCCTTCATCCAATGATTTAACGTTGTGTAATGTAAAGGAATTAACCGATGAGAGTCATTGTAGCCTAGATTTCAATAAGACACAGAGCTACAATCATGATCCAATCAACCATTGACAACTGCCAACTCGCCTACATAAAGCGATAGGCAAAAATAGTAATTATGACATACTGGCAATATTTTGACAGTAAAACATATTTGGTTGCATATAGCCTAATATATCCATATGCGCTCTAAAATGAAGGACGCCAATAACATGACGCTTTACGTTAACATTACTGTCATCATGGCCATTCATGTTAGTCAATTCATTGTATTGTTAGACTATTTCGGCTTTTAAAAGCTACAGTTATTATGTTAAGAATCTAATCACACCCTTACCGCTCTTCGATTGTGGCAATCGTCTGGTATTGTATGCTCCCTCGACACGAGGTTTCTTTCAACGTTCACAAAAAAATGCATTCACTGGCGCAAGCAACCTTGAGCATGCTCTTTATGGATAGAGAAAAAAAATCGAGTTGTAATAGATGAAAACGTCACTTCCTGTCGCACGTCTCCTCTTAGCGGAGGTGCGCTGGCCTTGCCATGTGTTCTAGTCTAGAACTTCTAGAAGGTGTGCGTTCTTGAGAAAGCAACGTCGGCAGTGGTTTCTAGGCCTATGTGTTTTGACCGTTTAATTTGACACATTCACATGACCTAGGGTGTTTGCACAACATTAGTGAGGATTAAATATATTGACATGTACACAGAAATGTAGAATCGTGGTCGCGTTGGGCGCAGTTGATTTTGCTCACCCGGCGCGCTCGGTGGACTTCACTTCGCATTAGTGGATGGTTCCAAAAGGGAAAACTGCCTGTTTAGCGTGCTAAATCAAGTGTGTCTTCGCTTTTCAGATTGTGACGACTTTCACGCTTTGCGCAGGAGTTTGCCAATGAATGACTGGCTGGCGGCATCATAGTCTAGGCTGCACACCATGAACAACCAACAATTCATTGCAACATTTTCATATACCATTCCGTCAATAAACAGGTCATCTCTGAACATATAGGACTCATCCTAAATATGAATTGGTTTGAATGCGGTGTGACTATATGCAGGTTGCTCATAATAAAAATGAAGGGTGTTCTTGTAACGATTTTTGTCCAAATATAATTTGGATAACTCAATTTGCGCAGATGTGAGATGGCATCAATGCAATTCGGCTTTAGGCTATTTCAGTGATATTATAGTAGGGGCGATGCGCCTATAGCCTATGCAATAGCCACATCAACGTTTAGGGTAGGCCTGAGTCAGAGATAAGGGCTTTACTTGTAGATAGTGTAGATTTCTTGTGTCTCAGACAATTATTGTAAAATATATATATATATACATATTCAAAAAATAATTGCACAGCAGACATACATGTCTGATGAAACCATAACTGTGACACATTTTGCAGGTTGTCCAATTCAAAAAATGTAGTTTGTTTCATCCGACTGGTCAGGTATAAGGACCTCTCTGTATTCAAAATGGTTTATTAAACAGTAATTACGCCAAGCAGTTTGACGGACCGGAATTCTGCGCGAGATTATGCCAAAACTACCAAACCAGTCGGACGCAGGCCTACAGTTACACATGAATAGGAAAATCAGACTTCATGGGAACAAAATTCAGTTTTTTTTTGCAACACTCCTTTTTCTGCTACAGCTGTGGAAATATTATCTGCTATACAGGGTCTTGTTGTAATTGTAGGCCAGGAGACAGAAGGGCGTGATTTAGCCTAATCTTAGAAATGCTGAGTCTGCAGACCTATGACTAGACATTTTCTACATTAAAATATGATAAAATGTCATTTGATACAGAATTTTTCAAATGAGAAAGAATGCAAGGTTCCGTTGTTATTTAAAAGCAAAGCTAGTAGCTAAAGATGTGTAAAGAATTGTTTCGGGCCACTGGAAATAGTTGTTTTGATAAGCTTCTATATCCTGAGTGAAAAGGTTATCAAATGTAATTCTTAACCGTCAGTAGGTTACTCTATCGCCTCCATATGTATAAAAAGAGGTTAAATCAGGACTTTGTGGTTGTTCTTTTGTTTGTGTATGTAATATCAGAGCTCAACTCTTCAAGTAAACAACCCTCCTTGGGTGGTCTCATCAGGTAAACTATTCGCTGCCTTTCTCATCGACATTGTGAAAAATAGTTTCTGCACCAATCCTGCCCACTACAAGTATTGTGTGTCACACATTCATTTTGTACACTGTGGACAGTGATTAAAAGGGGGAAGATGTCAGCCCTGGTGTCTCAAAGTATCACACGCACAGGGATTCAGGTGGAATGCAAAAGGGCCATGCCACCACTTCTTGACAATAAGCCTGTCCTGCTTATTTTTTTTTCATAAAGAAATGTACAAATGATACATTTTGTGACATCAATATTTAAAAATGGTTTAAAATAATAATTCAATACATTAATATGAGATGTGTATGTAAAACATTTACATTTGACATTATAGTCATTTAGCAGATGCTCTTATCCAGACCGACTTACAGTTAGTGCATTCATCTTAAGACAGCTAGGTGAGACAACCACAGTCAAATATACAGCATACAAACATTCCATTCCAGCTAAACAATGGATATATAGCGTTTTGCAACAAAAAAACTAACATTTTCATGCACATCTAAAATGAATAATAATAATTAAAACAGTCATATTTTACACATACATGAACGTACCCATTTTTTCTGATGAAAAAACAGAAATGTGAAACATTTGTGGATATAGCGTTTTGGAATCAACTCTTTATATTTAGGCCTAGTATACCTGCTGTTGAGGCCTACAATGTGAATATGTTGTTGTTGGGGTATTTGGTATTTTATTAGGATCCCCATTAGCTGTTGCGAAAGCAGCAGCTAATCTTCCATAGGTACACCTCCAATTGACTCAAATGATGTCAATTAGCCTATCAGAAGCTTCTAAAGCCATGACATAATTTTCTGGAATTTTCGAAGCTGATTAAAGGCAAAGTCAACTTAGTGTATGTAAACTTCTGACCCACTGGAATTGTGATACAGTGAATTATAAGTGAAATAATCTGTCTGTAAACAATTGTTGGAAAAATTACTTGTGTCATGCACAAAGTAGATGTCGTAACCGACTTGCCAAAACTATAGTTTGTTATCAAGAAATGTGTGGAGTGGTTGAAAAACGAGTTTTAATGACTCCAACCTAAGTGTATGTAAACTTCCGACTTCAACTGTAGATATAATGTGGAAAAGAGCAAACATAGCAAGATGAAAAATATATACATTCAGTCCATAAAAAATTATTTTGTGTATGTGTCTTGCGGGGCTACGAACCCATAGGCTTGGTCTCATCCCTTCCAGGCTTTTGGGAGGGAGGGTGGACAATGAGCCTGTCATAGTGGATGTAAGCAATGTCCCCACGCTTTCTGGCAGCTTTCATGGCTGGGATCAGTTCTTTCCTCTGCTGGTGCACAGCTTCAGGATAGTCCTCATTGAGGAAGATATACGTTCCTCTCAAGTTCTTGGCTCTTTCCAGAACAGCTAATCTTCCTGTGGTCCATCTTCAGTTTCTCCGAGATCATTTCCCTCACTTTGTCCTCAGAGTCCGTCCAGGTCTCATGTGGAGATTCTGCAATTCCGTCCACAACCATGTTGTTCCGCCTTGATTGTCCTTCGAGATAATCTGATTTCTCCGTTATTGTTATGTATTCACATACAGAATGGATGTCCTCTCTCAATGACTTACAGATTGCTGCCATCTTGCCGTTCTCCTGTTTCAACTCGTCGAGCTGACCCTGGGAGATCTGCAAACTGTTCTTCATGTCCTGGACCTCTCTGGTCAGGTCGTCCATTCTTTTATTAGTTGACTCAACCCGCATTTGGACAAAACACTTGAAGCTATTTGCTTGTTGTTGTAGCAACTGCTTGTAGAAATATTTCTGTTCATTTAAAAGATCCTTCACCACTGTCCTCAACGGTACTCCCGCTTGCTTTGGTCTTTGGCATGGTAGCAACATAGGTTACACCGTTACTCCTCGCAGTTCCAGAAAGGGCAGGTCGCAGGGAATAAAGCACGTCTCAGGACTTGTCTTGGGAACTCATACTGTACACTCTTAGAAAAAAAGGGTTCCAAAAGGGTTCTTCGGCTTTCCCCATAGGATAACCCTTTTTGGCTCCAGGTAGAACCTTTTTGGTTCCAGGTAGAACTCTTTTGGGTTCCATGTAGAACCCTCTGTGGAAATGGTTCTACCTGGAACCAAAAAGGGTTATTCTATGGGGACAGCTGAAGAACCCTTTTGGTTGCAGGTAGAACCCTTTTGAGTTCCCAAAAGAACCCAAAAGAGTTCTACCGGGACCCAAAAATGTTCTACCTGGAACCAAAAAGGTTCTACCTGGAACCAAAAAGAGTTCTACCTGGAACCAAAAATGTTCTACCTGGAACCAAAAAGGTTTTACCTGGAACCAAAAAGAGTGTAGGTGCATGTCATGTCCTCTAATAGGAAGCTAAGAGGAAGTTACAGTGTATCTTGGCTGTAACAAACCAGTTCACATAATGGGACTGTTATTTACATTCCTCCTCTACAGGGCCTCATAAACATGGATTTAGAGTTTTGAAAGTGTAATGGAATTAGTTCAGGGTAAATCACTGTTGTAGTTGCTGGGTATCTCAGGCCAAGAATGTAAAGCTCCCACAGCAACTGTTAGCAAGCCAAGCTTCATTGTTTCTTTCTTTTTATATGTGTAATCATTAGTTGTTGTGTCACCGGATAATGTCAAACCTGTCGAGCAATATGTAATGCCCTTGTTGAATTGTTAACTCAGGGGCAAAGGTGTTGAAAGAGAACAATTCACCAAACACCTACTCACAATGTGGGATGGTTGCCTTGGTTAAAGAGAATATTCCAAAATAAATATATTTTCCTAAGAAATTGACTTGTGGAAGCTAACCAATTTGGTATTTTTTTGGGGCACAAACACAAACACACACACACACAGGGTCAGTCTAGCAGACTGGAAGGCTGCTCGTACACTACAATGACTGCAATGGAATATATATATATATATTTTTAATGCTCAAGAACAGGAGGGATAATAAAGTTCCTTTATTTCTTTTCCTCACAGGATTTCAGTGAAATGTATCATAAGCGGAATACATATTAGGAACTTCGTTCCTCCTCAGACCTAACCCCTCTGCTAGTCAAGTCTCAACAATGCACCAGTGAAGCGCCACCCTTCCTTCTAAACCTTTCCTAGGAACTTCACCTTAATATGTGAAGTTCCTAGGAAAGGTTGGGGAGGAATGATGGTGCTTGACCAATATGTAGTCCGTACACACCACCTGGGTCCCACCTGCAAAGACACCACCCACAGATCCAGATCCCATAAACACATCAGTTAATGCCAGGCTGGGAACTGTGTGTGTGTGTGTGTGTGAGAGAGAGAGAGAGAGTGTGAGAGTGTGTGAGAGAGAGAGAGAGACATTGAATGTTTCTCACCAGATGGGCACAGAGGATTCTCATGACTCCCTGCCTGACTACCGGTAATCACAGAGCAAATATAGTTTCTTGACTCCCCATTACATGAACGTAAACATCAATTCCCTTTGTTTCTGAGGGAGACCCCACTAATCCTTAATTGGCAACGACTCTTCTGCTCAAATGATGTCTCAGAAGTCCTGATCTTCTTCATGGGAAAACCAATACTATCTGTGTCTGTTTTTGCATGGGTGTAAATTCATCAAGTCTAGACTAGTGATGAAATGTGGTTATCAATTTAGTAAAATTGTCATTCAAGTCCAGGCTCTAATCCAGGAACTACACAGGTTTTGTTCTTCCCATTTGATGGTACATTCTTCTGCAAATGAAATAGAATTGCCAGAGCTTCCAACTGTCAGATTTATGCGTAGGGTGTTTTTAGGCTGGGCCTTTGTTAAATCTTCTCTAAGCAAAACAGTAAATTCTTAATTTGCCTTTGAGGAAGTGAAATGAGTACAGCAACAAACACCTGCACCCTTAATGACATACACAATACATTTTCCATGCACTGTAACCAATGATTACACTAATAGTCATTGGTGGTACATTTTACTTATTTTGAAACCTGAAAACCTCCAGTTGGGCTTGCTGAGTGGCGCAGCGGTCTAAAGCACTTTGTATCAGTGCTAGAGATGAAACTACAGACACCCTGGTTCAAATCCAGGCTGTATCACAACCGGCCGTAATTGGGAGTCCCATAGGGCGGCGCACAATTGGCCCAACGTCGTCCAGGTTTGGCCGGTGTAGGAGGTCATTGTAAATAATAACTGACATTTTGTTTTTTAACTCTTCTTTGTTTTACACGGTAAAGAAGCAGTTATTCAAAGCTCTTTGCCCTCTTCATCTAAAAATGACTCCACCAATGTCCACACCCCCACAACAATACAAAAAAAATCCAAGACATGTAACTACATCAATACATCGCTACTAGAGCTGCGAAACACCTGAAATCTCCAACACAGTTTACCAGCTCTACATTTATCTTAATGGAACACCTCAACCTTCCTGGGGTGAGTTTCCCCAAAAACACATCAAGATCCTCTTCAGCATTAGGATCAATGGACTTAAAATGATCTTCGAGCTAAAGACAATGTTTGTATTTGGGAAACTCAGCCCAGGTGTTCCCAGTATGATTCATACTGGCTGCTGATGTTCTCTCCACTTGGTTAACGTTGGTTAAGTCTGCCATAGGCCTCTCCTGCTGCTCTGGATGTGGTCTTTGGCTCATGTTTCTCCCGGCAGGAAGCACGGGTCCAAAGCTTTGCTGGTGCTGACACAGACAAAGTCCACCACAATCCACCTGGAAGGAGGGCCTAGCCATACAGTCTGGGAGAAGGGCCTAGCCAGACAGTCTGGGAGAAGGGTCTGGCCAGACAGTTCCCCACAGCTGTTTCAGAAACAAGTGGAAAGAGATTCTGTGGTTTGTTTTCCAATAGAACAGTTTGCCGTGTTGGAGAGAAACCACAACCTCACCACATGACCTCTCACTAGGTGTCTTTCCACCACTATTATAACTGGACATGGGTTTTTGGAAGTTTTACTAAACAATTTCATCATTGTACAATGCAAGTTAACACAGGTGCACAGGCATAGCAAAAAACATGAGGTCTCCCCTTGTCATGCTCTGTACAAAACAGTTCGCAGCACATTCTGAATGTATCGTTTTTTATTTAAGGGAGTTTTTCTGGACTTTTGGTGGAAGATGTTATGTTATTGAGCAGGCAGTTTAGCAGCCCATGCAGGGGTCCAACACAGTACTGAGTTGGAGTTTGTGAGACAATGCACTGCACTGTGTACCTTTGTTGACATGCATGTACATTGAATAGTTGCTTTAGATAGGACCCCCTGTAGCTTCAAAATAATCCCCACATAGCGTTCTATAAGACGTGGGGTCTTATAGAACGCTATGTGGGGATTCTTTTGAAGAATCTTCTGTGTTGACATTCTTCTCTTTGGTCTCTCATAAGACTGCCTCACTTTTCTCGTTCTCTCGCGCATGAACGCACAGACTTTTATCCCGCCTTTTTTTTTTTACTGCAAACAGTATCAGCTTAGTCACCCAACAGTAAACTGTCACTTTCCCAGAACAGAAGTCCTTATCACAGTCCCACCCATACGCCTGGGGAAGACTCCTACATACAGTCTGTCTGCAGCAGTAGCATTCACTCGTCACCCTGTGGGATGTTTTGCACAATGGTTCCATTAAGCTAATACAAAACAGCACTGAACTGAGCAAAAATTACAATAAAACTGTTTCTTCACGTAATTACCATAAATATATATTTGTTTTATGTAAATTAGGTATTGGCTTTTCATCAATGAATAAAGTCATTGAGCCAATGTGTGCGTGCCAAATGGCATCCTATTAAGTATATAGTGCACTACTTTTGACCAGAATGGCACCCTATTCCCTATATAGTGCACTACTTACAGGTTGACCTGGTCAAAAGTAGAGCACTAGGGAATAGGGTGCCATTTGAGATATCTCTGTGACTTGGCCCTATAGGCTCCACAACACAAAAGGGGATGTTATACATTAAGAAAGAAACGGCTGCTGATGCACTGTGGTTTGGTGTGAACACAACAGTGAGCGGCGGACAAATGGGAATTTTGAAAAAAAAAACATGAATTCCTTCCTCTTCCTCTTTCCATAAACTAAGCAGGTGAGGAGGGGAAAAAAGAGGAACAAGAAAGACAACCAAACACTAAAGTAGACTAAAGACGATACACATACTAGACATGCATCGATGACTGTGTCGTTTTAAAAGACACACACAAAACGTTGTGTAGAGGAAGTTTTAAAGATGATGCAATCCAAGGCCAGGATTGTGTAGGCGTGTTTTTTTTAAAACCCCAGGGTGGGTTAAACACGGTCAGATGCCGTGTAGAGCACTGATATGTTATCAGCAGCAGAACAGGGTCTTTTTCAAGTCATGGTACATGTTCGTAGGTTACATAAGCCCCGTTAGTGTGAAAGCCCTCATTCATAAATTAGTTTTTTCTCAAACGTTACAGACAACTGTCGTGGGGTTGTCATGTCCAGAGGACATTAAACAAGAAACCATCAATAATATTAATTATTGAATCAGACTGCTGAATCCTAGGAACATTGGACAAATGGGTTTGTTAAAAAGACAACTGAACATATACTGAACTAAAATATAAACACAACATGTAAAGTGTTGGTCCCATGTTTCATGAGCTGAAATAAAAGATCCCAGAAATGTTCCATACGCACAAAAAGCTTATTTCTCTCAAATGTTGTGCACAAATTTGTTGACCAGTTCTCCTTTGCCAAGATAATCAATCCACCTGACAGGTGTGGCAAATCAACAAGCTGATTAAACAGTGTCATCATTACACAGGTGCACCTTATGCTGGGGACAATAAAAGGCCACTCTAAAATGTGCAGTTTTGTCACACAACACAATGCCACAGATGCAATTGCAATTGGCATGCTGACTGCTAGAGAATTGAATGTTCATTTCTCTACCATAAGCTGCCTCAAACGTCATTTTAGAGAATTTGGCAGCACCTCCAACCGTCCTCACAAACACAGATGTATGGCGTCGTGTGGGCGAGAGGTTTGCAGATGTCAAGGCTGTACGGTCAGCTGCCGTGTAGAGCCTGCACCATGAGCGTCCCATGGTGGAGGTGGGGTTAAGCTACGGGCAAGCATAAGCTACGGACAACGAACATCGAAGTAAAAAATAGGTATTAGGTGAACAATAGATAAGTAATAAAAAACAACAGTAAAAAGACAGTGAATAATAACAGCTATATACAGTAGAGAGGCTATAACAGTAGAGAGGCTATATACAGTAGAGAGGCTATAACAGTAGAGAGGCTATATACAGTAGAGAGGCTATAACAGTAGAGAGGCTATATACAGTAGAGAGGCTATAACAGTAGAGAGGCTATATACAGTAGAGGCTATAACAGTAGAGAGGCTATATACAGTAGAGAGGCTATATACAGTAGAGAGGCTATAACAGTAGCGAGGCTATAACAGTAGCGAGGCTATAACAGTAGAGAGGCTATATACAGTAGAGAGGCTATATACAGTAGAGAGGCTATATACAGTAGAGAGACTATATACAGTAGAGAGGCTATAACAGTAGAGAGGCTATAACAGTAGCGAGGCTATAACAGTAGAGAGGCTATATACAGTAGAGAGGCTATAACACTAGCGAGGCTATATACAGTAGAGAGGCTATAACAGTAGAGAGGCTATAACAGTAGAGAGGCTATAACAGTAGAGAGGCTATAACAGTAGAGAGGCTATATACAGTAGAGAGGCTATAACAGTAGAGAGGCTATATACAGTAGAGAGGCTATAACAGTAGAGAGGCTGTATACAGTAGAGAGGCTATATACAGTAGAGAGGCTATAACAGTAGAGAGGCTATAACAGTAGAGAGGCTGTATACAGTAGAGAGACTATAACAGTAGCGAGGCTATAACAGTAGAGAGGCTATAACAGTAGCGAGGCTATAACAGTAGAGAGGCTATATACAGTAGAGAGGCTATATACAGTGGCGAGGCTATCACAGTAGCGAGGCTAAATACAGTAGAGAGGCTATAACAGTAGCGAGGCTATAACAGTAGAGAGGCTATAACAGTAGCGAGGCTATAACAGTAGCGAGGCTATAACAGTAGCGAGGCTATAACAGTAGCGAGGCTATATACAGTAGAGAGGCTATAACAGTAGCGAGGCTATATACAGTAAAGAGGCTATATACAGTGGCGAGGCTATATACAGTGGCGAGGCTATATACAGTAGCGAGGCTATATACAGTAGAGAGGCTATAACAGTAGAGAGGCTATAACAGTAGAGAGGCTATATACAGTAGAGAGGCTATAACAGTAGAGAGGCTATAACAGTAGCGAGGCTATATACAGGAGAGGCTATATACAGTAGAGAGGTTATAACAGTAGCGAGGCTATATACAGTAGAGAGGCTATATACAGTGGCGAGGCTATAACAGTAGCGAGGCTATATACAGGCCCTGGTTAGTCGGGCTAGGTATGGTAAAAGTGACTATGCATATATGACAAACAGAGAGTAGCAGTAGCGTAAAAGAGGGGTTGGCGGGTGGTGGGTGGCGGGACACAATGCAGATAGTCCGGGTAGCCAATGTGCGGGGGCAGCGGTTAGTCGGGCTAATTGTGGTAGTACAGTTGAAGTCGGAAGTTTACATACACCTTAGCCAAATACATTTAAACTCAGTTTTTCACAATTCCTGACATTTAATCCTAGTAAAAATTCCCTGTCTTAGGTCAGTTAGGATCCCCACTTTATTTTAAGAATGTGAAATGTCAGAATAATAGTAGAGAGAATTATTTATTTCAGCTTTTATTTCTTTCATCACATTCCCAGTGGGTCAGAAGTTTACATACACTCAATTAGTGTTTGGTAGAATTGCCTTGAAATTGTTTAACTTGGGTCAAACGTTTTGGGTAGCCTTCCACAAGCTTCCCAAAATAAGTTGGGTGAATTTTGGACCATGTCTCCTGACAGAGCTGGTGTAACTGAGTCAGGTTAGTAGGCCTCCTTGCTCACACACGCTTTTTCAGTTCTGCCCACAAATTCTCTACAGGATTGAGGTCAGGGCTTTGTGATGGCCACTCCAAAACCTTGACTTTGTTGTCCTTAAGCCATTTTGCCACAACTTTGGAAGTTTGCTTGGGGTCTTTATCCATTTGGAAGACCCATTTGCGACCAAGCTTTCACTTCCTGACTGTTGTCTTGGGATGTTGCTTCAATATATCCACATAATGTTCCTCCCTCATGATGCTATCTATTTTGTGAAGTGCACCAGTCCCTCCCGCAGCAAAGCACCCCCACAACATGATGCTGCCACCCCCGTACTTCACGGTTGGGATGGTGTTCTTCGGCTTGCAAGCGTCCCTCTTTTCCTCCAAACATAACGATGGTCATTATGGCCAAACAGTTCTATTTTTGTTTCATCAGACCAGAGGACATTTCTCCAAAAAGTACGATCTTTGTCCCCATGTGCAGTTGCAAACCGTAGTCTGGCTTTTTTTTATGGTGGTTTTGGAGCAGTGACTTCTTCCTTGCTGAGCGGCCTTTCAGGTTATGTCAATATAGGACTCATTTTACTGTGGATACAGATACTTCTGTACCTGTTTCCTCCAGCATCTTCACAAGGCCCTTTTCTGTTGTTCTGGGATTGATTTGCACTTTTCGCACCAAAGTACGTTCATCTCTAGGAGACAGAACGCGTCTCCTTCATGAGCGGTATGATGGCTGCGTGGTCCCATGGTGTTTATACTTAAACTTGCGTACTATTGTTTGTACAGATGAACGTGGTACATTCAGGTGTTTGGAAATTGCTCCCATGGATGAACCAGACTTATGGAGGTCTACAATGTTTTTCTGAGGTCTTGGCTGATTTCTTTTGATTTTCCCATGATGTCAAGCAAAGAGGCACTGAGTTTTAAGGTAGGCCTTGAAATACATCCACAGGTACACCTCCAATTGACTCAAATGATGTAAATTAGCCTATCAGAATCTTCTAAAGCCATGACATCATTTTCTGACATTTTCCAAGCTGTTTAAAGGCACAGTCAACTTAGTGTATGTAAACTTCTGGCCCATTGAAATTGTGATACAGTGAAGTATAAGTGAAATAATCTGTCTGTAAACAATTGTTGGAAAAATTACTTGTGTCATGCACAAAGTAGATGTCCTAACCGACTTGCCAAAACTATAGTTTGTTTACAAGAAATTTGTGGAGTGGTTGAAAAATTAGTTTTAATGATTCCAACTTAAGTGTACGTTAACTTCCAACTTCAACTGTAAATATAGGACAAAACACACATCACAACGAGACAACACTACATAAAGAGAGACCTAAGACAACAACATAAGAAGGCAGCAACACATGACAACACAGCATGGTAGCAACACAACATAACAACAACATGGTAGCAACACAACATGGTAGCAGCACAAAACATGGTACAAACATTATTGGGCACAAACAACAGCACAAAGGGCAAGAAGGTAGAGACAACAATACATCACGCAAAGCAGCCACAACTGTCAGTAAGTGTCCATGATTGAGTCTTTTAATGAAGAGATTGAGATAAAACTGTCCAGTTTGAGTGTTTGTTGCAGCTCGTTCCAGTCGCTAGCTGCAGCGAACTGAAAAGAGGAGCGACCCAGGGATGTGTGTGCTTTGGGGACCTTTAACAGAATGTGACTGGCAGAACGGGTGTTGTATGTGGAGGATGAGGGCTGCAGTAGATATCTCAGATATGGGGGAGTGAGGTCTAAGAGGGTTTTATAAATAAGTATCAACCAGTGTGTCTTGCGACGGGTATACAGAGATGACCAGTTTACAGAGGAGTATAGAGTGCAGTGATGTGTCCTATAAGGAGCATTGGTGGCAAATCTGATGGCCGAATGGTAAAGAACATCTAGCCGCTCGAGAGCACCCTTACCTGCCGATCTATAAATTATGTCTCCGTAATCTAGCATGGGTAGGATGGTCATCCGAATCAGGGTTAGTTTGGCAGCTGAGGAGCGATTACGTAGAGGAAACCAAGTCTAGATTTAACTTTAGCCTGCAGCTTTGATATGTGCTGAGAGAAGGACAGTGCACCGTCTAGCCATACTCCCAAGTACTTGTATGAGGTGACTACCTCAAGCTCTAAACCTTCAGATGTAGTAATAACACCTGTGGGGGGAGGGGCATTCTTCTTACCAAACCACATTACCTTTGTTTTGGAGGTGTTCCGAACAAGGTTAAGGGTAGAGAAAGCTTGTTGGACACTAAGAAAGCTTTGTTGTAGAGCATTTAACACAAAATTCCGGGAGGGGCCAGCTGTGTATAAGACTGTATCATCTGCATATAAATGGATGAGAGAGCTTCCTACTGCCTGAGCTATGTTGTTGATGTAAATTGAGAAGAGCGTGGGGCCTAGGATCGAGCCTTGGGGTACTCCCTTGGTGACAGGCAATGGCTGAGACAGCATATATTCTTACTTTATACACTGCACTCTTTGAGAGAGGTAGTTAGCAAACCAGCCAAAAGACACCAATACTCCTTAGCCGGCCCACAAGAATGGAATGGTCTACAGTATCAAAAGCTTTGGCCAAGTCAATAAAAATAGCAGCACAATATTGCTTAGGATCAAGGGCAATGGTGACATCATTGAGGACTTTTAAGGTTGCAGTGACACATCCATAACCTGAGCGGAAACCAGATTGCATACCAGAGAGAATACTATAAACACCAAGAAAGCCAGTCACTTGACTATTGAGTTTTTCCAACACTTTTGATAAACAGGGCAAAATAGAAATAGGCCTATAACAGTTAGGATCAGCTTGATCTCCCCATTTAAATAAAGGACGAACCGTGGCTGCCTTCCAAGCAATGAGAACCTCCCCAGAAAGGAGAGACATGTTAAAAAGGTTGGGATAGGCTTGGTGATGATAGGGGCAGCAACCTTAACCCTTGTGTAGTCTTAACATTCTGTATACTCCCCTTGTTCTAAGGGTAAAAAATGACCGGCCTTCACTAAACCACTAAAATAAAGCAGCTTAATTGAATTTTAAACCCCAAATCTATTTTGCATGAAGAAACAACCTGTCCTTCATCACAAACTTTGTGAATATCTGGGATTTCCCTCACAATGCAGAAAGACTGCATTTAATCAGTGGACACCACTCGTTTTTATTACAACACACCTGTCATAATTGTTTTCTTTACTAAAGTAGAGGTTTATTATTATTATTATTGCTAAAGGTACTGCATAGGTGTAAACATATTTTTTTTTAGCAAGAGATAGCACTTGTATAGCCTAAGAAAGTAGCAGAAATGTGCAGAAAGTAGTTTTTAATGCATTTTATTGAAGGGAAACAATAACAGTCTTGAACTTTTTTGGCAACATAGTGATATATTCTTACATACTGTACAATGAGGAATTAAACTACAAAATACTAGTCTTCTCCCATTTTTTAACTATTGCCTCCACCCACAAGGTGCATAAACAACAACAATAAATAAGAACAAAATAAGATAATAGATACAAAATAAAAACGTGAAGAACATAAATCAATCAACTCTAATTAGCACATGTAGGACAGTATGCAAGTGTGTGTGCATGGACTTTGCAGATGTATTTCTCACATGTGCAGCACATAGTATTTGTTTTACAGTCTTTCTTTGGGGGGCAGAATTAGCATCTCCTCCTCTTGCCTGCCCCAGCTGCAGCCTCAGGTGGCTCAGGACAAGATTCAGCCCCCTGAACAGCTTTCACAAGCGCTGCAGAGGCTGCTGTGCGAGGGAGGCGCTCCCTTCTTTGAATGTGTGGGGCTACAAGTGCCTTTCCCAGCTGCTCCAGGAACACCCTCCTCTTGTTCTGCTTATCAGGCATCTAGGTAGGGTTGATCTTGTTTCATATCACGAAGGCATCGTATGAGGACACATCAATGATGTTATGGAAGATGACCAGGGGCCAGCGGGCAGTCATCCTCCTGCAGCTTTAAGTTCCAATCACCTTGTCCAGGTTGTCCATGCCTCCTTTGTTGTGGTTGTAGACCAGGATGATGGCTGGCTTCCTGTCCTCACGATCACTAGTCTCAGCCGTTTTGTGCAGTGTGCTCAGAAGAACCACATTCTTGTTCCTCTTTGGGAGGTAAGAAACTAGAGTGGTGGTGGGGGTGAAGGCAAACATTGATGAGAAGGCCTCTCTTCGCCTTGTTGCGAAGAGTGCAGGGGGAGGTCAGGCTTGTTCTTTCTAACTGTGGTGGTGATCTTCCTGTTCAGGAGCTGCTGGCTGAGTTCAAATCAGTAGTACACAATCTCAATTTCTCATTGTGTGTGTGTGTGTCTTTGTGGTTTTTGTGGTGTGTAAATTATTCAATAACTGCTGGGTCAAAAATTACCCTAAGACAACATTTGTACCCTGGTGGTGTACAGCCTTAATGGAAATAGGAACAAAGGCGATGTTTCACTTTTTATAATGTTTATAATGTCACTCTAGGAAAAGTCATCAAATTTCAAGTTGAAAAAATATAATTTAGGGGGTTTTCTCTGCTGTTAAACATAGTGGCGGGTCATCTTTGACCATTAAGACGACACAAGGGTCTTAAACCATCTGACCCAGATGTTTTTATGAGGTCAAGTTTAAGGAGCTCCTTTAGCACCTCGGACTCTGTGACTGCCTGCAGGGAGAAACTTTGTAGCGGGGCAGGGGAAAAAGAGGAAGAAGCATCGGGGATAGTCGCATTAGAAGGGGTGGGAGATGAGGAAATGTTGGACGGGCAAGGAGGCATGGCAGAGTCAAATAGGAATCCTGACATAATGAAGTGGTGATTAAAGATTGTCAGTAACAACCACATCATCAACATTAAGGGACATGGACAGAGGAGGAGAGTTTATTATCCAGGTATTTAACCGTTTCCCAGAACTTCTTGGGGTTAGACCCACAGAGAGAGAACTGCTCCTTAAAGTAACTAACTTTGGCCTTTCGGATAGCCTGAGTGCACTTATTTCTCATTTGCCTGAACGATAGCCAGTCAGTCTGAGTATGTGTGTGCAGAGCCTTTCACCAAATGCAATTAAGGTGGAGTAACTCTGCAAGATCACGGTCAAACCAGGGGCTGAACCTGTTTTTAATTCTCATTTTCTTTATGGGGGCATGTTCGTTAACAATACCACTGAAAATATCAAAAAAGAAGGTCCAAGCTGATTCTATACCATTTTACAGAGGCCAGTTTATGAAGGAAGGCTTGCTCATTAAAGTTTTTAGCAAGCGTCTATGACAAATCAGGACAGGTTGTTTCACTGAGTAGCCATTACGAGCACAGACTGTAAAACAGTGATCACAAAGGTCCTTACAGAAAACACAAGACTGATACCTATCAGGATTATTTGTGAGAATAATTGCTTTAGTACCTGGTCAGGTGGTTTAAGCATGTCCCAGTTTAGGTCAACAAGCAGGACAAATTCAGACTTAGTTTAAGGGGCCAGAAGAGAGTTTAGGGTGGGCAGGGTACAGACTGGTGCTGATGGAGGACGATAGCACCCAGCAACAGTCAACGAAGAGCTATTTGAAAGTTTAATGCTTAAAACCAGCAAATCAAATTGTTTGGGGACAGACTTGGTGGAGACAACCGAGCACTGAAGGTGATCCTTGGTAAAGATTGCCACTACCCCACCTTTGGAGGATCTGTGAAAGAAAGGTTAACATCAGTATTCAAAGCACTCTTCCTTAACCACGTCTCAGTAATGACCAAAACATCTGAATTGGAGCTGTGAACCCACACGTTAACGTGCAGAAAACCCAGGATTTTAACGAGAGCAGAAATCAGTGAAGCAGATATCAGAGCACACGTCAGAATTGGGGCTAGCAACAGTAGATGGGCCATTTTCATCTAGGTCATGGGGAGGGATCAACCAATGAAATATACTCCTAAAGGCCTAAACTCACTGAAGTGCGTGCAATTTATTTTGGAATGCATTGTTTTGAATGATAATGACCCAACTGGAGCCGACGGGTGGGCAGCTAACGTCTGTCCGCTTTGCTGCTGCACTCAAGTAGAAAGTTTCTCTATTTTTGCGTTTTATCTCTGGCGCTGTAGTCACACAAAACACAAAAAAAGTTTGTCCTTATAAAAAAAAAAGAGGGTAAGAGTTGAGGCTTTACCATACATGCTAATTAGATCAATTAACACAACATCACTATCAGCAAATCTGATTGGAGATATGGACTATCCTGCTAGCATACATATGGACTATCCTGCTAGCATACAGTCAAAGCAACAGCCAGAACTATCACCGGAGGTGTATTTGCCGATGTTGAAAGAGAGGGAGGTGAAAATGTACAATTTATTTCAATGTAAGCTGTTGAAAAGTAAAACTTTTTTGAGGGCGTACAAAACTGTATATATTATTCCCCAAATTGCTAAGCAACCATATTTTTTTATTTTATTTTATATATATATATATATATATATATATATATATATATATATATATATATATATATGTATTTATATATATATTTTCTTCTTTTCAACAACAGCTTAATAATGATGGTATTAGTATGCTGATACTACACATAGCTGACAGGGATTCGTTCATTTGAAGTAGCAGTTATTTATCGAATCTTGTTAGCTACCAAATGCACCACCAGCCAAGCTAGAATCGCAACGATGTTCACGCTGTAGAGGTTTTACCCCTCCCATCCTCTCTGCCCGCCCCGCTCCGCCCGCTTCTGGGGAGTTTTGCGCCCGAGGAAACGTTCCATAACTGCAGGTGACAGTAAATTAACAACCTTGGTTTTATACTTGTTCAGACACACACACTACAGGTACAAATTGTCCATTATATTAACCAGATACTGTAGTGGCCACTCTAACAATGAAAAAGAAATGTCTTCAAAAATGGAAGGCAGTCAATGAGGAGGCAAGATCAAGTTGGACCATTCTAGGCAATGAGGGCAATACGCGTGTGAACAACCTAAGCATTACGAAACTTCTATTCGATCAAATAAGCCATACATTGCAAATAAGCCACACCATTTTTGTTAACCAAATTTGACACTTACATTTACCATACAACAATTCCTTGCTTGGTGAGTGACACCGCCTGCTGGAGAATACAGGTATATCTCTCTCTCTCTTCGCCTCTGCTACAGTAGGCAGTACGTAACCTTTCACCAAAATGGAAACAACGGAGCACGTGCGTCACATTTTCAGACAAAATACATCAATTGTAATACTTATACTACTAAAAAATACTTTAAAAAAAAACGTGACAGGCGAAATTATATTAAATTACAGCAACTTTATTGCTAGGTCTCGAAAAGGAATGAGTTTCTATGAGAGCAACATTTACAAACCATCTCACGTCAAAGCTTCCATTCGACGCCGTTGTATTCGCAACTATTCATTTTGCCCCTGTAGCTACTACTTCTTCTTCTTTGGTATTATGGCGGTCCGCAAATAAATGTTCTAGGTGTACTATTCTATAGTGTGAATGTATTACACTTAGTGAAAAAATTGCCCTACCAACTAACCCTGCATCCATTAATACCTCACCACTATACCAACTAACCCTGCACCCATTAAAACCTCACCACTATACCAACTAACCCTGCACCCATTAAAACCTCAGCACTATACCACTACTTTGGCCCTGTCTGATCCTACTCCAGGCCAGCAGCCTGGGAGGACGGGACGCTATCGTTCAAAACACCTTGTAACTCTTCTGCAGTAAAATCTCATACACCCAAAGTACTTCTCTGCAGCTGCCCCCACAACATCTATCCTCTGTGATTTACGTTCCATTCCTGCGGTACAGTTGACAACCATGACCATAAACGCCCCCCCCCCCCAAAAAAAACTTACTGGAGGCACATGTTATTCCTATCACTCTCTATTGGCCTCGGCCTACTCACAGGGATCCTCTTAGGATCCCTCACCCTGGACCCATCTTCCTCTACTACTCTCTTCACTGCCTCAGCATACAACACCTTCTGCACTACTCTGATCCTGGCAACCTGAACTTGCCTTTCTCTCACCGGACACCTCTGATCTCCAGCATCATGTGTACCCCTACAGTTAACACACACACAACTTTTTCCACCAATACAACACATTCTTTGTCTCATGTCCCCCTGCACACTTCTCACATCTCCCTCCTGCACACTGCTTGCCCCTATAGGTGTTTGGCATCTCTGGTATAGAGCAGGATTTGGATGGGTCTGTGCTCTCTGGGATGACCCTAACCTAAACTCTACCTAACCTTTTTATTTAACTAGGCAAGTCAGTTATTTACAATGACAGACTACCCAGGCCAACTGTGCACCGCCCTATGGGACTCCCAATAACGGCCAGTTGTGATACAGCCTGGAATCGAGGCAGGGTCTGTAGTGACACCTCTAGCACTGAGATGCAGTTCCTTAGACCGCTGCGCCACTCGGGAGCACAAAACCTTAACCCTTACCATTTTATAAATGTCTACTTCAATGGGGTGATAGAGTCGTCCCAAGGATCCCGGATAGCACGGAGCAGGTGGATGTATACACAGGAAATAAAGAACCTTTGTAAGAAGTTCGTAAACACTGGTCTGTGTTCATTAAATGGCTACCACCTACTGTACTGTAACAGTAGCGCACACAAGGAAAGGACAGGGCAGACAGGGAATGGATGGATCATGGACAGTCACATTCCCATCTGAAATGTTTAAAACATTGCACCCTCCTGGGCAGAGTTGTGTGGGGAAAAAGGCTAACAGATTGTGGTGAATGACATTTTATTTTTGTGTCAAATTGCCAGTTGGCAACCAATCCCTTACAGGATTAAACTGACAACAAACATTACAATAATTCAGTGATAATACTTCCTGTGTTCTGTGCAGTGCACATCACATAAAGACTGAAGAAGAAATCAATACATAATAGTAAATAAGGTCACAACACATGAGCATTGTTAAACAGAATAACAAAATGGAGGGGTGACAATGTATACTTGTTTCCATTCAAAATGCATACGGTCTACCTATGTTGTGCTTATTTCAATCTCTCTTGTAGACTTACATTTGCAGTTTGTAAAGGATATTGTCAATGGGTTGCTGTACAATGCTGACAGAAAAAGTCAACATTTGACACAAAACAGAAAAAAAAAATATATATATAAATATATACAGTGGGGAGAACAAGTATTTGATACACTGCCGATTTTGCAGGTTTTCCTACTTACAAAGCATGTAGAGGTCTGTAATTTTTTATCATAGGTACACTTCAACTGTGAGAGACAGAATCTAAAACAAAAATCTAGAAAATCACATTGTATGATTTTTAAGTAATTAATTTGCATTTTATTGCATGACATAAGTATTTGATCACCTACCAACCAGTAAGAATTCCGGCTCTCACAGACCTGTTCGTTTTTCTTTAAGAAGCCCTCTTGTTCTCCACTCATTACCTGTAATAACTGCACCTGTATAAAAGACACCTTGCACTGGCTTGAGCCCCCCGCAAGGCAGTGTACCTTGCGTGCGCTGCAGGATTTTAATCCATGACGGCGTAGTGTGTTACTAATGGTTTTCTTTGAGACTGTGGTCCCAGCTCTCTTCAGGTCATTGACCAGGTCCTGCCGTGTAATTCTGGGCTGATCCCTCACCTTCCTCATGATTATTGATGCCCCACGAGGTGAGATCTTGCATGGAGCCCCAGACCGAGCGTGATTGACCGTCATCTTGAACTTCTTCCATTTTCGAATAATTGCGCCAACAGTTGTTGCCTTCTCACCAAGCTGCTTGCCTATTGTCCTGTAGCCCATCCCAGCCTTGTGCAGGTCTACAATTTTATCCCTGATGTCCTTACACAGCTCTCTGGTCTTGGCCATTGTGGAGAGGTTGGAGTCTGTTTGATTGAGTGTGTGGACAGGTGTCTTTTATACAGGTAACGAGTTCAAACAGGTGCAGTTAATACAGGTAATGAGTGGAGAACAGGAGGGCTTCTTAAAGAAAAACGAACAGGTCTGTGAGAGCTGGAATTCTTACTGGTTGGTAGGTGATCAAATACTTATGTCATGCAATAAAATGCAAATTAATTACTTAAAAATCATACAATGTGATTTTTGTTTTAGATTCCGTCTCTCACAGTTGAAGTGTACCTATGATAAAAATTAGAGACCTCTACATGCTTTGTAAGTAGGAAAACCTGCAAAATCGGCAGTGTATCAAATACTTGTTCTCCCCACTATATATATATATATATACATACACACACAAAACTGCTAGATATTACAAATATGCAAAAAGGGAGAGTAGCAAAAGATGGATGCCTATTTGTCTGTTGACTAGAACCTAGAGCCAATTGCAAGCCATTAATGTTATCAACTAAATGTTGTCAATGTTGAGCGAAAAAAGTATGACTGAGTCTGCATCTCAGAAGGCAGTGTGTAAAAGCCAAGAACTAAGAACACGAATCTTGCTGATGTTTCCTCAATGTGTTTTTCCGTTGAAATGTCTTCCCACAAGCCAAACACTTATGAGGCTTCTCTCCTGTGTGCCTCAACATATGTCGTTTTAGATGAGTCTGAGTGAAACAGCGTATTTTACACATTGTGCATGCAAATGGCCGCTCTCCTGTATGACTCTGTTGATGGACTTTCAGGTTACCCTTCAGACTAAAACTTTTGCCACAGTCTGTGCAAATGTACGGCTGTTCTCCTGTGTGTACAAGTGTGTGTTTTTTCAAGTTAGACAGAGATGTAAAATCTTTACCACATGTGTCACATAGATGTCGTCTGTCAATATGAGAACGAACATGATTGCGTAATTTCTTATCTTCAGCAAATATCTTGCCACAAAACCTACAGGTGAACCCCTCTCCTGTGTGACATACCATGTGTGCTTTCATTTTTTTTTCACTCGTGTACTGTCCCTGACAATGGGGGCAGGAGAAGACAGTTTTTTGTTCTGTGGGAGCATTCTCAGGTACGACGAGATTACGATGATTTGGCCCACAACCGCTCTTAATTCCCTGATGTCTCTTCAAATCACTGGCGGTACCAAAGCTCTTTGAACATATGGTGCACATGAAGGGTCCCTGACCCTGTGAATGACGTCTCAGATGCTGCATCATGGTCTTTTTATAAGCAAAACATTTTGAGCACAAAGGGCATGTTCTAGATTTTAGCGAGGCTGGGGGGGAGATGCCAGGTGGCTGCGTCTGAGTGGGGGGAGCATCGGAGGTTGTTGGGTTCTGGGGTGAAGTGCTATGGCTCTGGGGAATATCTGTCCCATTCTCCCTTGGAACCAGAGACTGAGGGATCTCCATCTCATTTCCCGCTGCAGGTAGTTGCTGTTGTCTTTGGTTCATCTCCAGACAAATTTTTGCCTGCGGTTGCGTTGTTTGGGGAGTAATTTTCCTGCACTCATGACATTTTCTTGAATCTGGAATACTCAAACAATTCTTTGAGTGTTTCTGAAGATCTAATTTGCTTGGGAAACTTTCCCCACAATCGTGGCACAAGTAAGACAGTATATTGTGTTGAAATCTTAGGTGCTTTCTCATGGTCTCTGCAGTATCGAAAGTTTCACTGCACAAAAGACATGTTCTGTAGTCATTGTAGAACTGTGCCTGAATGGGCAGAGCATTGGAGGTTGTTGGGTTCTGGGATGTAGTGCTAGAGGGCTGCGGTATCACTGCAGCTGTAAGTGTGTTGGCCTCTGGTTGTGCCTTCCTGGGGAGTTGCTGTTGGTTCACCTCACACTTGTTTGGCTCAGAAAGATCAAAGGACTTATTACACATAGTGCAACAGATCATATTTTTGTTTTTCTTATGCATCTTCAGGAGTTGACCGTGTTTGGATTCCAGGTGCTTTCTCAAATAATTTCTGCATCCAAAGGTCTTATTACACAAAGAGCAACAGAAAAACGTTTTGTGTTTCTTCAGGAGTTGACCATGTTGGGATTTCAGGTGCTTTCTCAAATAATTTCTACTATAGACAGTTTTATGACACACGCGACATGTCCTAGCTTTGGACGACTCTGATAGCTCTGTGCATGCTAGCTCCGTCTGATCCTCCATGGATGTCGTAGACATGTTGTCCTCTTCTGTTTGAGCTGCCTCCTCACACACATTCTGCTGATGTTTCTGTAAGTCATCATGGTGTTCAAAGTCTTGTCCACACTGGGTGAACTTGTAAGGGCTCTGCTCATTGTGAGATCTCATGTGTGCCGTCAAATCCTTTGCTTCGTTGAAAGTCTTTCTACACAAGGAGCATATTTTGACACGCTTGCTTCTTTTAGGCTGCCCTGAGGTAGGGGATGGGTCAGGGGCCAGAGAATACTGAGGTTGACCATCAGAGGGCTCTTCATTGATATTCCTCTCACTCTTTCGTGATATGACCTGTCCTCTTCTCTGTCCTTGGGATCCCACTTTGCCAATCTGAAGCCTCTCTCTCCTCGGTGTTGAAGAGACCTCGAACACAGGTAACAGCATATCAGTAATGTCAAGTCTGTGCAGCAGCACTGTTGGCTGATGGAGCCAACAGGAAGTAGACAAACAAGAAATGTCCTGCACTTCCTGTTGGCTGCTGTGGGCTTTTCCTTGGATTTTCAGCCCACTGTCAGTGTTAAGGTGGTGATAATATGTATCATTTTTAATGTCTTTTGCTAGCTCTTTACCTGGTGTGTTGTGTTTAATGTTTTTTTCTGTAGTTTCATTGTATATATGCCCTACCTCTAAAGAAGCAGACTCCACCTCTTTGTGCACAGGCTCCACCTCTTTGTGCACAGGCTCCACCTCTTTGTGCACAGGCTCCACCTCTTTGTGCACAGGCTCCACCTCTTTATATACAGTTTGGTCTGAATCAATCCCCAGTTCCAACAAAGGGGTCATCTCTGACTCATTGTCAGATGAGACATGGCGCATACATTGCTGCACAGGTTCTGATTGGACCTCTGGGTCAGCTTTGATTGGGATTTGATTGTCGCCAGAAAACAGACCTGAGGAACAGGATGACAAGAAAAGTCTATATATAAAAAATAAACATTAAAGGCTAACATGTTATATCCTCATATGGAGTGGTTGCAGATCTGACTTTTCTAGACCCCTCTTCCCGACGGCTAAAGGTCCAGAAGATTCTGTGCATGTGCGAGATTCTCTAGTCTACGCTGTTTCTCCTCTACTCCTAGAGAACAGGATGCTCTGGTGAATGGTGCTTGTTTAATCAAGTTAAATCAAAGTCTGAATCAAATGTCTGCAAGATCACATAATGATAGTATTCTACATAACTAGAGGTCGACCGATTATGATTTTTGCAACGCCGATACCGATTATTGGAGGACCAAAAAAAGCCGATACAGATTAATCGGCCATTTTTTAAATTTTATTTGTAATAATGACAGTTACAACAATACTGAATGAACACTTATTTTAACTTAATATAATACATCAATAAAATCAATTTAGTCTCAAATAAATAATGAAACATGTTCAATTTGGTTTAAATAATGCAAAAACAAAGTGTTGGAGAAGAAAGTAAAAGTGCAATATGTGCCATGTAAAAAAGCTAACGTTTAAGTTCCTTGCTCAGAACATGAGAACATATGAAAGCTGGTGGTTCCTTTTAACATGAGTCTTCAATATTCCCAGGTAAGAAGTTTTAGGTTGTAGTTATTATAGGAATTATAGGACTATTTCTCTCTTTACCATTTGTATTTCATATACCTTTGACTATTGGATGTTCTTCTAGGCACTTTAGTATTGCCAGTGTAACAGTATAGCTTCCGCCCCTCTCCTCACCCCTACCTGGGCTCGAACCAGGAACACATCGACAACAGCCACCCTTGAAGCATCGTTACCCATCGCTCCACAAAACCCGCGGCCCTTGCAGAGCAAGGGGAACAACTACTAAGGTCTCAGAGCGAGTGACGTCACCGATTGAAATGCTATTAGCGCGCACCCCGCTAACTAGCTAGCCATTTCACATCGGTTACACCAGCCTAATCTCGGGAGTTGATAGGCTTGAAGTGCTGTTTGAATGAATGCTTACGAGCCTGCTGCTTCCTACCACCGCTCAGTCAGACTGCTCTATCAAATCATAGACTTAATTATAACATAATAACACACAGAAATACGAGCCTTTGGTCATTAATATGGTCGAATCCAGAAACTATCATTTCGAAAACAAAACGTTTATTCTTTCAGTGAAATACGGAACCGTATTTTATCTAACGGGTGGCATCCCTAAGTCTAACTAGGCAAGTCAGTTAAGAACACATTATTTTCAATGACAGCCTAGGAACGGTGGGTTAACTGCCTTGTTCAGGGGCAAAACGACAGATTTTTACCTTGTCAGCTCGGGGATTCGTTTTTGCAACCTTCCGGTTACTAGTCCAACGCTCTAACCACCTGCCTTACATTGCACTCCACGAGGAGCCTGCGTGGCAGACTGATTACCCGTTACGCGAGGGCAGCAAGATGCCAAGGTAAGTTGCTAGCTAGCATTAAACTTATCTTATAAAAAACAATCAACCTTAACATAATCACTAGTTAACTACACATGGTTGATGATATGACTAGTTTATCAAGCATGTCCTGCGTTGCATATAATCGATGCGGTGCCTGTTAATTTCTCATTGAATCACAGCCTACTTCGCCAAACGGGTGATGAGTTAACAAGCGCATTCGCGACAAAAGCACTGTCATTGCACCAATGTGTACCTAACCATAAACATCAATGCCTTTCTTTAAAATCAATACACAAGTATATATTTTTAAACCTGCATATTTAGTTAATATTGCCTGCTAACATGAATTTCTTATAACTAGAGAAATTGTGTCAATTCTCTTGCGTTCCGTGCAAGCAGTCAGGGTATCCATTTATTCCTAACAAAGACCGTCATTAATTTGCCAGAATTGTACATAATTCTGACATAACATTGAAGGTTGTACAATGTAACAGCAATATTTAAATAAAGGTATAAAAAAAATATAAAAAATCAGCCACAATCGGTGTCCAAAAATACTGATTACCGATTGTTATGAAAACTCTATACATAACACAACCAAATATAATAGCATAGTATAACGTTAATAAGCATAGTATAATGCTCACTGTAGGCTATCTAATTCAAAACTACACTGTAGGCTACTTAATTCAAAACAACACTGTACAACTCAAGAAGATCTAACTGCATATCTCCATGAACTCTGAGATGACATGGTTGGTATGCAGAGATGCTGCACGGACGTTGCACTGGTAAAACTTTAAGAATTTTCATTCACGTCTGACAGTCAGAAATGTGAAGGGAGGTTTTCTACTAGTAGAGCAGAAGACACAGTAGAAGAAAAAAAGTCAATATTAAAACATTAAAGCCAAACATTAAAATGTTATAGGCTTTCTGATAACATTATTTCCTGTCCAAAGTGAAGGGAGGTTTTCTACTAGTTAGAGCAGAGACTGTGTGTAAAGTAAAGAATCCCCCACAGCGCGCAGAAGCTTCGGGACCTTCAGCTGTCGGGAAGAGGGGTCCAGAAAAAGTTTAAAATCACATAACATTATTTCCTGTCCAAAGTCTATTTCTCCTACCATTGGTGTCTACATGTCCACATGTGTTGTTGTGGTGCTGGAGAAGGGTCTTCAAAGGCTGAGGGTGGGATACACACTCCACACACTCCTCCAAGACAGAGGGATCAGGTAGGAACCAAGATGCAGTCTAATGGGAAGAGAATGGCTTTTAAAAAGACCAATGTATCCCATTTTGTATTATAACATAAAAACACATGGTAGCTTTTAAGAAATGTTTCTTTATGCATATTTTCACTCTGTTATAAGCATCTAGTTATTCACTTAAAGGGCATTTGTCTTTTAAGGACAAATATCTTTGTACAGTGAAATTTAAAAACAACTTTTATGGCAGTATGCTGCTGAATGTCATAAGATGTTAGCATGGTCCCTGATGAAGGTCATAAGATGTTAGCATGGTCCCTGATGAAGGTCATAAGATGTTAGCATGGTCCCTGATGAAGGTAATACGATGTTAGCATGGTCCCTGATGAAGGTCATAAGATGTTAGCATGGTCCCTGATGAAGGTAATAAGATGTTAACATGGTCCCTGATGAAGGTAATACGATGTTAGCATGGTCCCTGATGAAGGTCATAAGATGTTAGCATGGTCCCTGATGAAGGTAATACGATGTTAGCATGGTCCCTGATGAAGGTAATACGATGTTAGCATGGTCCCTGATGAAGGTAATAAGATGTTAGCATGGTCCCTGATGACGGTAATAAGATGTTAGCATGGTCCCTGATGAAGGTAATACGATGTTAGCATGGTCCCTGATGAAGGTAATAAGATGTTAGCATGGTCCCTGATGAAGGTAATAAGATGCTAGCATGGTCCCTGATGACGGTAATAAGATGTTAGCATGGTCCCTGATGAAGGTAATACGATGTTAGCATGGTCCCTGATGAAGGTAATAAGATGTTAGCATGGTCCCTGATGAAGGTAATAAGATGTTAGCATGGTCCCTGATGAAGGTAATAAGATGCTAGCATGGTACCTGTTGAAGGGTTGGTGCTGGAAGCAGCTTCTCCAGCCTGGAGAGGAACTCCCACACCAGAGTCTGCAGTGCTGAGTCATACTTGGGGCCAAATTCCTCTGGAAACACACTCTAAGAAACAAACAAGTAGAGGCTATTCAGTACTTTTTTTCCCTTCAAAATGTTGTGGTATCCAATTGGTCGTTACAGTCTTGTCTCATCGCTGCAACTCCCGTACGGACTCGGGAGAGGCGAAGGTCGTGAGTCGTGCGTCCCCCGAAACAAAACCCAACCAAGCCGCACTGCTTCTTGACACAATGCCCATTTAACCCGGAAACCAGCTACACCAATGTGTGGGAGGAAACACCGTTCGCCTGGCGACCGTGTCAACATGCGCTGCGCCCAGCCCGCCACATGAGTCACTAGCGCGCGATGGGACATGGTCATTCCTGCCGGGCCAAACCCTCCCCTAAACCTGACGACGCTGGGCCAAATTATGCTCTGCCCCATGGGTCTCCCGGGTCGCGTCCGGTTGCAACAGAGCCTGGACTCGAACCCAGTAACTCTAGTGGCAAAGCTAGCACTGCGATGCAAGGCCTTAGACCACTGCGCCACTCGGGAGGCCCAATATTCAGTACTCTTTAAAAATCGAATAATAAGTTTCACTTCCTTATAAAAGCATTCACTCTTGGAGTCATCATCATCAAGGACTCTTGGAAGATTAGAGCGAATGAGGACTAAATGAGATCCTAATCAAATAAAATCATCAGCAGCTCCTTAGTTACAACACTGACCTGAAAGAAGTGTTCCTTCTCAACTGGGTCTTCCAGCAGAGTTTGAATCAGCTTCAGGAAGTTTGATTCTGACGCTTCCACCTCTGGATCAGAAATCTACAGCAAGTATGGATAGCTCAGTCAATAAATTCAACTAAGTAGCAGCGTTACAAGTCTTGATCTGTTACTGGGTAGTACTAACCTCCTTGTCACTATGAGTGATGATACAGGTGTTCATCCTGTTCAGGTGTGGCTGGATGGTCTCAGGGTTGGCTAGGTGATCAGAGCGACACAACTCCAGAACCAGCTGATGAAGTAAAAAAAAAACAGAGCACTGACATCAGGAGTTGAGGAACTCTGGAGGCTCCCTCGTCTCCACCCTTCAGCACCATCTCTCACCTGTGCTCGCAGCCCCATGATGAGTTGGACTCTCTCCCTGTAACTCATCATATCAGGAACTATCTCCAACACAGTGGTGACAAACTCCTCCACCAACCCGTAGTCCATTACGTCTCTCTGCTGAACAACTTGCCATAGAGCTGCAGACACCAGCCGCAGTGGAGGAACTAACAGACGCAGAGATGATAGGGGGAGAGGGAGACCTACAGCAGATACAAATTCAGTTAGTTGGATAACAGAGATGATAGGGGGACCTACTGCAGGCACAAATGCAGATAGCTGGAAAACAGAGATGATAGAGGGACCTACTGCAGGCACAAATGCAGTTAGCTGGATAACAGAGATTACAGGGGAACCTACTGCAGGCACAAATGCAGTTAGCTGGATAACAAAGATGACAGGGGAACCTACTGCAGGCACAAATGCAGTTAACTGGATAACAGAGACCTTCCTATAAGCCTGTTCTTTGATAACCCTTTCTTGGTAGGTATCTTATGAGTAGTCCAAGGAAAAATTCTAAGATCCGATGACAGTATTGGGAATGTATTTTCTGACCCTCCCTTGGTCGTATTCCCGCGGTGCAGAAATCTCAGAGATCAATTGGTAAAACTCTGATTTACCCACAATACCCCTGCACAACGTCTATTTGCGCCTCTTCCAGATGGAACCTACAAGTGTAATGGCTGCGCTCAATGCAATGGCACTTACAAATGTAGATCCTTCAAACACCCCCAAACAGGGAAACAGATCCCAAACAAAGTTGTTATCAAGTGCTCCACTAAGGCAGTTATTTATCTTATAACTTGTCATTGTGGTAAAAATGATGTGGGTAAAACGAAGCGCAAATTAAAAGTACGAATCTCGGAGCATCTTAGCACCATTCTTGTGATTTTGCTAGTCATTGTAAATGTTTGTAGGCTTATGTAGCCAAATTGTATCTATGATGGTATATCCATTTATGTTTTTTAATATGTTCTATTTATATCTGTAAAGCAACCAATGATATCAAGCCACACCCGGCCATGATTAGACACCTGTGTGTCCTTTGACACTATATAAAACTAGTGACCCGCAGTTTTTGCCATTATACCCCGAGGAAGACAGCTTAACGGTCGAAACGTTGGTTATTGGGTTATTAAATGATTGCATCTGAGCTCAATTTCTTTTTCAAGCGTTACATTCCGCTAGCCAGCACCTCGCCTAAACAGCTGTGCGTTTCTTTCGCCTCCAGGTCAAGTATTTCTCTCGGATTTCTACTATATGAACAGATAACTACAGCTGGTTGGTGGAAATGTGACTTAAATGCCTCTAAATATCAGACTCGTGAGATTATGCAAACTGAACTTCAACATTGCTTTACACAACCCTTAAAGAACGTGCAACCAAAATGTAAACAATGGAGCGTATGAATAACGTTTTCAGACAAAATTATACACCAAATGTATGCTAGGTCTCGGACAAGGAATGAGTTTCTATGAGTAAAATTACTAACCGTTTCTCGTCAAAGCTTCCATCCGATGCCGTTTTTGCAACTATATAGCGTTGGGCATCTCTGGCATTGAACAGGGTTTGGATGTAAACACGGGAAATAAAGAACATTTGTCGTAAAAAGGTCGTAAACACTGGTCTCTGTTCATTCATTGGCTGAAACGTCGTAACCAACATTGCACTGCCACCTACTGTACTTTTTATTCATAATTGGGCCCTCCTGGGCAGCGTTTTACCGGAAAAAAAGCTTTACTAAAATATAAATATTTTATTTTTTTATTTTCTCCAACACCACTTCCAGCATCTGGTCTCCCATCCAGGGAACAACCCTGCTTAGCTTCAGAGGAAAGCCAGCAGTGGGATGGTATGCTGCTGGCAACATGAACCATATAGCTTCTTACATCCTTTGCAAGTCATATCTTAACAGGCATAAGCTTTCTGACATATCTAGAGGTAAACCCAGCTCTATGCTTCTCTTATAACAAAATGGAGGGGTGAAAAAATCAATTTGTTTACATTCAAAATGCATATGGGCTACTTATTTTGTGCTTATTTCAATCGTGTAGACTTACATTTGCAGTTTGTAAAGGATATTGACTATGTGTTGCTGTACAATGCTGACAATTTAAAAAAAAAAATTTAACAAGAAAAAACCCAACATTGTCCAGTAGTGGGAAAAATACTAAATTGTCATACTTGAGTAAAAGTGAGTCACCCAGTAAAATACTACTTGAGTAAAAGTCTAAAAGTATGATTTTAAATAAGTATATTTTAGCATTTAAAATCAAGTAAGTTTCCTTATATTAATCAAACCAGATTTACAGAATAAAACACTCAGACATCATTTACAAACAAATCATTTGTGTTTAGTGAGTCCACCAGATCAGAGGCAGTATGGATGACCAGGGATGTTCTCTTGATAAGTGTGTGAATTGGACCATTTTCCTGTCCTCCTAAACCTTAAAAATGTAACAAGTACTTTTGGGTGTCAGGGAAAATGTATGGAGTAAAAAATACATTATTTTCTTCAAGAATGTAGTGAAGTAAAAGTTGTAAAAAATATAAATAGTACAGTACCGAACCAGGGACCCTCTGCACACATCAACAACGGTCGCCCACAAAGCATCGTTACCCATCGCTCCACAAAGGCCGCGGCCCTTGCAGAGCAAGGGGCAACACTACTTCTAGGTTTCAGAGCAAGTGATGTAACTGATTGAAACGCTACTAGCGCGTACCCGCTAACTAGCTAGCCATTTCACATCCGTTACACTCACCCCCCTTTCAACCTCCTCCTTTTCCGCAGCAACCAGTGATCCGGGTCAACAGCATCAATGTAACAGTATAACTTTAGTACGTCCCCTCGCCCCGACACGGGCGCGAACCAGGGACCCTCTGCACACATCAACAACGGTCGCCCACGAAGCATCGTTACCCATCGCTCCACAAAGGCCACGGCCCTTGCAGAGCAAGGGGCAACACTACTTCTAGGTTTCAGAGCAAGTGACGTAACTGATTGAAACGCTACTAGCGCGTACCCGCTAACTAGCTAGCCATTTCACATCCGTTACACCAACAAAGGGTATATAACAAAGTATTGAGATAAACTTTTGTTATTGACCAAATACTTATTTTCCACCATCATTTGCAAATAAATTCATTAAAAATCCTACAATGTGATTTTCTGGATTTTTCCCCCTCATTTCCTCACCTATGATGAAAATTACAGGCCTCTCTCATCTTTTTAAGTGGGAGAACTTGCACAATTGGTGGCTGACAATACTTTTTTGCCCCACTGTATACAGTGGGGAGAACAAGTATTTGATACACTGCCGATTTTGCAGGTTTTCCTACTTACAAAGCATGTAGAGGTCTGTAATTTTTATCATAGGTACACTTCAACTGTGAGAGACGGAATCTAAAACAAAAATCCAGAAAATCACATTGTATGATTTTTAAGTAATTCATTTGCATTTTATTTATCTATATATATATATATATATATAGATCGCCTGGACCAATATACAGTACCAGTCAAAAGTCTAGACACACCTACTCATTCCACGGTTTTTCTTTATTTTTACTACTTTCTACATTGTGGAATAATAGTGAAGACATCAAAACGATGAAATAACACATATGGAATCATGTAGTAACCAAAAAAGTGTCAAACAAATCAAAATATTTTATCATTGAGATTCTTTAAAGTAGCCACACTTTGCCATGACAGCTTGGCACTCTCAACCAGCTTCATGAGGTAGTCACCTGGAATGCATTTCAATTAACAGGTGTGCCTTGTTAAAAGTTAATTTGTGGAATTTCTTTCCATCTTAATGCGTTTGAGCCAATCAGTTGTTTTGTGACAAGGTAGGGGGGTAATACAGAAGATAGCCCTACTTGGTAAAAGACCAAGTCCATATTATGGCAAGAACAGCACAAAAAAGCAAAGAGAAACGACAGACCATCATTACTTAAAGACATGGTCAGTCAATCTAGAAAATTTCAAGAACTTCAAAAGTTTCTTCAAGTACAGTCGCAAAAACCATCAAGCGCTATGATGAAACTGGCTCTAATGAGGACCGCCACAGGAAAGGAAGACCCAGTGTTACCTCTGCTGCAGAGGATACATTCAGTAGAGTTAACTGCACCTCAGATTGCAGCCCAAATAAATGCTTCAGAGTTCAAGTAACAGACATCTCAAAATCAACTGTTCAAAGGAGACTGCGTAAATCAGGCCTTCATGGTCGAATTGCTGCAAAGAAACCACTACTACAGGACACCAATAAGAAGAAGAGACTTGCTTGGGCCAAGAAACACGAGCAATGGACATTAGACCGGTGGAAATCTGTTCTTTGGTCTGAGGAGTCCAAATTTGAGATTTTTGGTTCCAACCGCTGTGTCTTTGTGAGACGCAGAGTAGGTGAACGGATGATCTCCGCATGTGTGGTTCCACTGTGAAGCATGGAGGAGGTGGTGTGATGGTGTGGGAGTGCTTTGCTGTTGACAATGTCTGATTTATTTAGAATTCAAGGCACACTTAACCAGCATGGCTACCACAGCATTCTGCAGCGTTACGCCATCCCATCTGGTTTTCGCTTAGTGGGACTATAATTTGTTTTTCAACAGGACAATGACCTAACACACCTCCAGGCTGTGTAAGGGTTTTAGAGAATTTGGCAGTACGTGCAACCGGCCTCACAACCGCAGACCACGTTACCACGCCAGCCCAGGACCTCCACATCCGGCTTCTTCACCTGCGGGATTGTCTGAGACCAGCCACCCTGACAGCTGATGAAACTGTAGGTTTGAACAACCAAAGAATTTCTGTACAAATGGTCAGAAACGGTCTCAGGGATGCTCATTTCCGTGCTCGTTGTCCTCACCAGGGTCTTGACCTGACTGCAGTTTGGCGTCGTAGCCAACTTCAGTGGGCAAATGCTCATTTTTGATGGCAACTGGCACGCTGGAAAAGTGTGCTCTTCACGGATGAATCCCAGTTTCAACTGTACCGGGCAGATGGCAGACGGCAGACGTGTTTGTGAGCGGGTTGCTGATGTCAACATTGTGAAGAGTGCCCCATGGTCTCGGTGGGGTAATGGCATGGGCAGGCATAAACTACGGACAACGAACAAAAATTGCATTTTTATCAATGGCAGTTTGAATGCACGGAGATACCGTGACGAGATCCTGAGGCCCATTGTCGTGCCATTTATCAGCCACCATCACGTTTCAGCATGATAATGCACAGCCCCATGTCGCAAGGATCTGAACACAATTCCTGGAAGCTGAAAATGTCCCAGTTTTTCCATGGCCTGCATACTCACCAGACATGTTACACATTGAGGATGTTTGGGATGTTCTGGATCTACATGTACGACAGCGTGTTCCAGTTCCCGCCAATATCAAGCAACTTTGCATAGCCATTGAAGAGGAGTGGGACAACATTCAACAGCCTGATCAACTTTATGCGAAGGAGATGTGCCGTGCCGCATGAGGCAAATGGTTTGTCATACCAGATGCTGACTGTCTCTCTGATCCACGCCCCTACCTTTAAGGTATCTGTGACCAACATATTCATATCTGTATTCCCAGTCATGTGAAATCCATAGACTAGGGCCTAATAATGTATTTAAATTTACTGATTTCCTTATGAACTAACTCAGTAAAATCTTTGAAATTGTTGCATGTAGCATTTACATTTTTGTTCAGTGTAGATCTACGAAATAATGGTATTGAAGAGACAATTTTAATTGAACTGTTGAGAAAACCTTCAGTTGATGCAATATTTAATTATGTATTTTGTTTCCTTAGGGAGTTGGGATTAATGGGTAGGGTCTAGGTATTCATTAGTAGGAATCTGATTAATGAATATACCCCTGGTCTAGAGACCTTCCATGTCTCTTGTCCACACTCCAGTCCAGTTGGTGGCGGTAATGTACCTTTACATTTAAAAACCACAGAAGAAGAAATGACAGGGTAAAATAGGAATCGTTGAACAGGACGGGTCAGGTTCAGAACATTGTGACAAAAACTGTCCCAACAAATCACGAGGCAGACATGCCAGTACGTCACGATTTGAAACCAAAGTATGCAGGCAAAACCTATGTAGTGGTTTTAGTGAAGGTAGTTGATGTAAACTAGCCACTTCCAAAATGCACTCATTTAAAATAACCTCTGTGATCTCCATCTTGCTAGCTACTATTTAGTATTTTATTCAAGCGGATAAGGTTCTCTATACCAAGAGTCCATCATTGAAACCAGATCCTAGGCCTTTTCTCATTTGAAAATAGGTTTGACAAAAAGATGGACAGAACTCAGTGCTTCAGATGTCCTGAGTGACATTCCATCATAGGGACACTGACTTGCTTTGCTATGGAAAAAAAACAGCAATATGGGTTTTACATGTTTTTATTGATACCAACATAAAACATAATGACTGAAATGTAAACAGGTGGATTTTGAGAAAAGTTACAAAAAAATGGGCAATGTATAGACAAACAAAATAAGGGAAATACATGTTTTTGTGTACCATACTTTCCTACCTCCTCCCACGATCCCAAATCCTGAACTAGTTGTCACATCCAAATCAACTAAGAGCTGTAATCTGGGGGGCATTTTCTCTTAAGGTGTCAGATGTAATAATTAGCTTTTCCCTCTTTTGACTGACAAATTGCAGTGGATTGGTATGTGCTCCCCATAGCTCTGTTTACACACTTTTTTTACTTTGGGAATAGCTTTTACACCAAGTGTTGTTCACATAAGTGTTTATGCTACTTTTACACCAAGCGTTGTTCACATAAGTGTTTATGCTACTTTTACACCAAGCGTTGTTCACATAAGTGTTTATGCTACTTGCTGCCCATCAACTCAATAGGTGTTCATTCACCTTCTTTTTTGGCCTCTTCATCAGATGGGATCCCTCCAGGAAGCACATGGACAGTGTGTGGTGCTTCTCTCATGTTCATGTTCTTTCTGGAGGGATCACGTGTGAGCATTTACCACAGATGTTGCAAAAAATGCAGTGACTTAGATAAAAAAAACTGATACAAGACGTTTTCCCACACGCAGGCCACACATATGATTACTCCCCTTGTGCGAGTCCTCATATGCTTTGTTAGACTTGACTTTTCATGGTAGCGTTTGCCATATTCACTGCATGCAGTGTTTTTTTTCTCCTTTGCGAGTCCTCATAGGCGCATCCAGGTATCCGTCGCCACATTCATGGCAGCAAAATGGTTTCGACCTTGTGTGAGTTATCATGTGCGCCGTTAAAGACTTTGCTTTACTTTGTAGCACTTGCCACATTCATTGCAGCAATACGATTTCTTTCCTGTGTGAGTCATCATAGGACAGTCCAGGTACTTCTTGGTTTTGAACCATTTGCCACATCCATGGCAGCAGTAGGTCTTCTCTTTAGAGTGAGTTAACTGGTGGAGTTTTAGAACATTAGAATACATGAAAAGGATTTCTCACATATATAGCCTCTCCCCTGTGCGAATCCTCATATGCCCTGTTAAGACTTGGTTTTTCTCTGAACCAATTTGCCACATTCATTGCAGGAACATTTTCCCCCTGTGTGATTCTTCAACTAACTGGTGCCCCTGCACATTGACTCTGTACCGGCACCCCTGCTGTATATATTGTAAAACATTTTTTTTACTGCTGCTCTTTAATTACTTGTTACTTTTATCTCTTATTCTTTTCCGTATTTTTTTAGAAACTGCATTGTTGGTTAGGGGCTCGTAAGTAAGCATTTCACTGTACCTGTTGTATTCGGTGCATGTGACTAATACAATTTGATTTGATTGACCAATAGGTTACGCACTTTGAAGGATTTGCCACGGTTTTTCCACCTGTGTGAATTCTCAGATGACTTTTGAAAATCGCTGACCTTGAAATAGCATTTACTGTACACAGGACATTTGTGTGATTTCTCCTCTGTGTGATACTTCGTATGAACGACCAGCAATCTCATACATCTGAAGGATTTGCCACATTCTTTACACTGATATGGTTTCTCTTTGTGTGCATTCTCTGATGCTTATCCAAACAGCTAATGCTAATAATAGTATTCACTGCACACAGGACACTTGTGTTTTTTTCCCCTTGTGTGAATCTTTGTACGAAAGGCCAGGTGTCTCTCAACAATAAAGGATTTGTCACATTCTTTGCACTGGAATGGTTTCTCCCCAGTGTGTTCTCTCTCTATATGCATTTTTTTTTTTTACAGAGCTTGGAACTGAGAAGCATTTATTGCACACGGGACAACTGAAGTATTTCTCCCCTGTGTGACTCCTCATATGCCTGTCTAGTTTGTAATTACAGTCAAAGGGCTTTGCAACGATATGCTTTCTCCCTTGTGTTAATTCTCTGTCTTATTAGAAGGCTTGATTGTTTAAAGCTTTTACTGCACATGGAACACCTGAATAATTTCTCCTCTCTGAAATTTCTCGTGTTTTTTTCCCTATATATATATTTTAAATGTATTGCTCTAATAAAGCCCATACTGCACACACGACACATGGGAAGTTTCTTCCCTGTGTGAGTCATCAATGGTGCTTTGAGCTCACTGGTTGTCTTAGCTTTTGTGCAGATATAAGAACTTTGTCATTTCTTTCCCAGTGTCTTTAATCCTAATAATAGTCCTTCACACTCCTCCCCATCAAGAGTTACACTGATTTCACTCTTTACTGCAGAACAGTCTGGATTTTTGAAGCGGAGAATCACTGGTCAGTCCTGTATATGTACACACACACACTACCGTTCAGACGTTTGGGGTCACTTAGAAATGTCCTTGTTTTTGAAAGAAAAGCACATTTTCTGTCCATTAAAATAACATCAAATTGATCAGAAATACAGTGTAGACATTGTTAATGTTGTAAATGTCTATTGTAGCTGGAAACGGCTGATTTCACATGGAATATCTACATAGGCGTACAGAGGCCCATTATCAGCAACCATCACCCCTGTGTTCCAATGGCATGTTGTGTTAGCTAATCCAAGTTTATAATTTTAGAAAACCCTTTTGCAATTATGTTAGCCAAGAAACTGAAGATCTCGTACAACGCTGTGTACTACTCCCTTCACAGAACAGAGCAAACTGGCTCTAACCAGACTAGAAAGAGTGGGAGGCCCTGGTGCACAACTGAGCAAGAGGACAAGTACATTAGTGTCTAGTTTGAGAAACAGACACCTCAAGTCCTCAACTGGCAGCTTCATTAAATAGTACCCGCAAAACACCAGTCTCAATGTCAACAGTGAAGAGGCGACTCCGGGATGCTGGCCTTCTAGGCAGAGTTGCAAAGAAAAAGCCATATCTCAGACTGGCCGGGCAGCCAGCTCTAGGAAGAGTCTTGGTGGATCCAAACTTCTTCCATTTAAGACTGATGGAGGCCACTGTGTTCTTGGGGACCTTCAATGCTGCAGATATGGAGTGGTACCCTTCCCCAGATCTGTGCCTCGACACAATCCTGTATCGGAGCTCTACGGACAATTCCTTCGACCTCATGGCTTGGTTTTTGCTCTGACATGCACTGTCAACTGTGGAAACTTGTAAAGACAGGGGTGTGCCTTTCCAAATAATGTCCAATCAATTGATTTTACCACAGGTAGACTCCAATCAAGTTGTAGAAAACATCTCAAGGATGATCAATGGAAACAGGATGCACCTGAGCTCAATTTCAAAGTATCATAGCAAAGGGGTTGAATACTTACGTAGGTAAGGTTTTTCCATTTATTAATTTATTTTTTAATACATTTAGAAAATCCTGTTTTCACTTTGTCATTATTGGGTATTGTGTGTAGATTATACGATTTTTTAAAACATTTGATTTAATCCATTTTATAACAAGGCTGTAATGTAACAAAATGTGGAAAAATTCAAGGGGTCTGAATACTTTCCAAAGGCACTGTATATAAAACGCAGGGGGGGGGGGGGGGGGGGGGGGGAAATCAGGTTTTTGACTGCACTGGGCCTTTAATGTCTAAACCCAGACTGTCTACTACTAATACTAGGTTAATAGTGCTGCATTTACGCAGACAGCTCAATACCTGATGTTTTCCACTAATTGGTCCTCTTTTTCAAAGCTGATCTGATTGGTCAAAAGACCAATTAGTGAAAAAAATTATCACAATTGGGCTGCCTGTCTAAACGTAGCCTAAGACACTTCACACAGCCTACTACATGAATGTGTTTTGAAGTAGTCGGTATGGGTCAGGGGAGAACGACTGCCCAGTCATTGAAGCCATGGAAGTTCAAGGCCGACCTCGGTACTGCAGGCATTGTCAGCAGAAAACAGGATCCCCATTATAGTGAATGGAAAAATATTTGTGTAAATAAAATGTTTTGAAGACAATTATGGTACCAATAATTGCTTCTAATACACCAGATGTATGTCCTTGAACCGATTATTTTAACATCGCACAGAAGAAGTTATAAGAATAATTGAGTTGCTAACGGCAGCACTGAGACCGCAACGTCATTTCCTGGAGTAGCTCAAACAGGGTCATGTCTAGTTGGGATTTTTTTTCTTTCTCGCATTTTAGCTAACCCTAACCCTTTTTCTAACCTTAACCTAATTCTCCTAACCTGCTACATTAAATTATCCTAACCTGCTGCGTAACTTCACCTAAACCTGCTATGTAAAGTCAATTTTGACAAAAGCTGTATCCCTTCTAGACAAAAACCCTCAAACTGCACATGTTATGTCTCCAGGAGACGCCATCTCCTTTAGAACCAACTTCTCTGGTTTTAAAACGGCCTGTGGCATCGATGTGAGTCAAACATTAATTATAGTGTCAAAACTGCATTGCCATTTTGACACTATTTTTAGCTTTATCTGGGTCAAGTCTGAATCACTGTCCACATTAACTCAAAAAAAGTTATTTACCAAGTCAGACATAGTGTAGTGGCAAGAGGAATTTAGTCAATAAATGATTTGCTATCCTTTTTCTGTGCCACCAAACATTTGCAAATAGTCTACTGGTAATGTTACCAGGTCAACGTTCAGTTGAAAAAAAAGGTTATTAAACATTGCAGATAGAAATACCATGAATACAGCCAACGTTGATCCAGAGAGGCATGTTTGTTCTGCATAGCATATACCTGAACGTTCCAAAACGCACCCCAGGTTGTTACCTATAGCTAGCTAATGATGTAACATGACTGAACAAGGTGTAGCCTAAACAAATGGTTAACGATCCGGTCGCAAAGTAGCCTAGTTTTACAGCGGCGTGCGATATGCTTTTTGAATGTAAAATGCGGTCCACCAATGCAAGATAGAAATGAATCAAATGTAGCACTGGTATTATGGGTGAAGTATTTTAAACGGTAGCCTTAAAGGGCTAGAATCAAGCCGTTATCTAAGGAGAAGAGGGAGACTTGGCTATGTTGGCTACAGAACCTGTATATGAAATGTAGTGGGAAAAGTGGAAGGGTTGATTGCCTACTTTTCTATAGCCTACTCAAGGGAGAGAAAAACATAGCTAGACTGTTTTACTATTACACTTAATGCTGTTTTTAATTTCTTAAAGCAGCTTGTGTTTCTTAACCAGGCAAGGGTAGCTACTAGAAAGCTGGTGGGGACTGGTTAGTTTAGGTGAAGCAAGAGAGTCGGCGGTGCGATGTGTTATAAATCGGAGGCAGAGCTGGAGCCAGTCTGTCCACACTCATATTTCGGTCGAAAGAACAGACGACTCTTGGTCGAACAATACTTTATTTTAGTCGGACAGCCCTGCAGAATATAGAAATGGTCATATTGCTAGCTAGCCAATATATGTTAAACTGTTAGCGTCAGCGCTAGCATAACAGGCTAGCTAGCTTTATTCCTAACCTTGCTTATCGTGGCATTGGCTACTACCTAGCAGGGTAACCAAATGTAACAGTATAACTTTAGACCGTCCCCTCGCCCCGACACGGGCGCGAACCAGGGACCCTCTGCACACATCAACAACGGTCGCCCACGAAGCATCGTTACCCATCGCTGACTGTTGTTGATGTGTGCAGAGGGTCCCTGGTTCACGCGAGGGGACGGACTAAAGTTAAACTGTTACATTGATGCTGTTGACCCGGATCACTGGTTGCTGCGGAAAAGGAGGAGGTTGAAAGGGGGGTGAGTGTAACGGATGTGAAATGGCTAGCTAGTTAGCGGGTACGCGCTAATAGCGTTTCAATCGGGTACGTCACTTGCTCTGTCTGAGACCTTGAAGTAGTGGTTCCCCTTGCTCTGCAAGGGCCGCGGCTTCAAGGTCTCAGAGCAAGTGACGTCACTGATTGAAAGGCTATTAGCGCGCACCACCGCTAACTAGCTAGCCATTTCACATCCGTTACACAAACACACCAAACGACAGGTTTGATAGGATAAGGATATAGCTAGTTTACTAAATGGTTACCGTTGTCGTTAGCATAAAAGCTAGCTAGCTTAACATGCCAATGGTATTTCCTCCTAGCTAGCAGGCTAACCACACACACTAGACAACGCGTTTGATACGATGTAGGGTGTTCAATAAAAACGCATCTTTTGACCAATGGGTAAAATTGTGTAGATAATCCTCTAATAAGACCAAATGGTCCAAACCTCATGTCGCTATTATAATCTGTAAAAATAAAAGTTATTGGAGTTTTTACCCTTGTAGGATTGCCAGAATTGGGGTGACTAAATCAATGGAGGCCAGATAATTTTGGGGGGGGTCAAAAATCATGAAAACTGCATCGGACCAGGCAATGTTTTTCCACTCCTCAGTTGTCGGTGATGGTGTGCTCACTGGAGCTGCTTCTTCTTGTTTTTAGCTGATAGGAGTGGAACCCGGTGTGGTCGTCTGCTGCAATAGCCCATTCTTGACAAGTTGTGCGTTCCGAGATGCCTTTCTGCACACCACTGTTGTAAACCCTAGACACTGTCGTGCGTGAAGAGGCCAGCCGTTTCTGAGATACTGGCACCGACGATCATACCACGCTCAAAGTTGCTTAGGTCAGTCACTTTACCCATTCTAACATTCAATTGACCAGTAACTGAATGCCTCAAAACCTGTCTGCCTCCTTTATATAGCAAGCCACGGGTCTCACTGTCTGTAGGAACTAACCATTTTCTTGAACGAGGTGGTGAAACGTCAGCTAATAAACTGGCCACTCAGTGTAATTTCCCTATGGTGGACAGAACGTATTACTACACAGACTGTTTTCACCACAACATTAATACTTACATCACCAATCTGAGGTAAAGTTTCTCATCACGATCTCACAAAATCAATTGCTTGAAACAGATCAATATCTTTGGTTTAGTACCAATGTTTTTGTCATACGTCCCAAACCATAGCGGGACTTCGTTCAGAATGCAGCTGTAATTTTCAGACCAAGGTTTGCGAGAATTTTTTTTTATAAAATCGGGAGCTCCTCTCACAAATCTCTGGCCTCACATGAATTCATGGATTTGAGGGTTAAACTATCATTCAAATGAAAGCCAACCCCTGTCGCCATTTAGAAACCGATGTGAGGTGGTGATTTGTTGAAGTTGTGTTTCCTTTTCCGTATTGGCATTTCATTTTGTATATATATATATATATATATATATATATAATGAACACAACAAATACAAAAACAGAAATATACAAGCAAGAGTACATAAACCTAACAGAAAGGGGTATTACATATCGAGATACATTTTAAATTTGTCAAAAAGTGTTATGGTGCGTATTGGTTTTTTGTTTTTACATTTACTGATAATTTCAAAATAATATTTAAATTCTATCTTAAATAATGCAACGAGGGGTTTGTTCTCTGTCACACTTCATTTTATGGATAAAGAATCTTCCATGAAAAATAAACAAATTAACAATGAAAGTTAAATCAGGGTCCATATCATTTGGATCACAATAAAATATAATATCAGAATCTCTCAGATGAACATTAATAATCGTTTCTTTAAAAAATGTAATATTCTAACTCACTCCAAAATATTCTGACATAAGAACAGTCCTAAAATAAATGGTCAAGAGTTTCTGGGTCACAAACACAAAATACACATTTGTTATCAATAGCTATTTTAAATCTGTGCATAATAAAGGTATTATTATTATTATTGGCCATCTACCGAAATAATTTTCTCACAGAGATATACGTTGATAAATGGCTACGACAGGTTGTCATCTATCAACAGATATATGTAGTATACCCAAGTTCATTGCGGTTTGTCTGTTAGAAGGGCGCCAAGGCTTCACGGAGTACTGCATTAGTCTTTCAGTATTGCGTTGCAGAGGCAGTGTGTTCGGTGTTCTAGGTGGTCAAATTGCATGCGAAGACTTGACAGAAATAGTAGCAAAATGGGAATGTTGAACTTTATTTTATTACTTTTATTTTTTTACACTCCCCCCCCCAAAAAAAGTATACATAAGAACAATTTACAGACTCACTCATACACCAACTACATCTCATCTTCCCAGACCAGCATGCTCACAGCCCATCCCTAGTGCCTGCATTATTGTTTGCCACTTGGCCTTAAATTGTACCAATTTGTTTTTCTCAGTCACCCCATGCTATTTCAATATTTCAATAATAAATCATTAGATTTTTTCCATTGTGTCAATGATGGCGGATTGATTCACTTCTAAGTTTCTAGTATACCTTTTTTTCGTGATGGGAAGAGAATCGTCCAGCCCATTGGGTATCTCACTACACCCCCATATACCATGTCGTGAAATATGCAGACAGCCGGATTAAAAGTAAATTTACATTGTAATACTTGACAGACAACTTTCGAGTTTCACCCACAATTTCCAGACTTTGTAGCATTCCCAGAAAAGCATGGATTAATTGCATTCATATATTTTAACTGCATGCTTCTTGTACTTAATTTAATATTTTTATTATTATGTTATTTACAATGGTACTTATTTTATTACTATGACACCATTGCACTGTGTGAGAAGTCTGCAAGGCCTTGACAATACAATTAGATTTGGCTGGGATTTGATTTTTAGTCATTAGTGGATACACGTGACCAGGACTGCCCTCGTTATCTGATATTTTGCACACACAATATTTGACAGTACTTTTCCAAATGAACATGGCATCCAATGCAATGCAATATATATATAAATATATATAAATAATTTGCGATAGGGAGTAGGCAGGCAGCTGGCTTGATGCTGAAACGGCGTCTTGCCACCGACTAGCGGCAGTAGCGTCGCTGATCCGGAGAACGGCGGGCCATGGGCTGCGTGAGGAAAACCGCACGTGAACACGAGCTATGTACTATGACACCGTTGCACTGTGTGAGACGTTTATTTTCTAACGGAGATTTACATTTGATGCACCTGTAATGTACAGCAGCAGTCATTACTGCAGCAGCGAAAAACCGGACACTGTCATTCCCAGATAGTCCCTCGCGCGAGACAAATGCCGCGTTCAAAACAACTGGAAACCTAGAAGAAGGGGGGGGGAAGAAATAGGAGGTCAAATAATGACGTCAGTGATCTTCAGATCGGAGCTCCTGAAATGTCCCGAGTTCACAAGTTGGATGACCGTTCAAACCGATTTTTCCCAGTCGTAGCTCGTTCGCCCCCTCGAGTTCGCAGTTGTTTTGAACGCACTGAAGTCGGAGATGATCCAAATCAGTTCCCAGTTGTTTTGAACGCGGCAAAAGGCTCGTGGGTAGCTGGTGCTTCCGAGGGTAGCTACAAGATAGCTTAGAACGAATTGGTTGTGTAACTTATAATGTATTTTTTTTTGTTCGGTACAAACCTGCTCCAAACTTCAGAAGAAATACCCGTAGACGTTCGTTCTCCATTTTTTAACTGGAGATCTCTTCCTGGTAACGTTACTCTGCTATCGTCTTTTCCACTGCCCTGAACATCTCACCAGCCACTGTTGTTTAATCGTTTTTGATGCTCCTCTGCAACCTTCTTTCCCACTGTCCCAAATAACTCAACAGCTACTGCTGTTAATTGCTCGGTAATAAACACATTCAACAGCTGTACTTTAGACATTTTGGAAAAAGTACACTTCAGATGCTCATCAACAAATCAACTGAAGGTAGTCGTATTGACCGCGGGCGCAGATAATCACTTCCGGCACAAGGTTTTTGTATTGCCCTTCAAAATAGAAAATAAAGACATTGATGTATTCAATACATATGCGAAAATATTATAATTAATAATATTGTTGTTATGTACAACTTCCCTTTTATGTTGAACGTTTTTTGATTACAGGGAGTGACGTGTTTTGGTCTTCCACCAAAACTTCCGACGGGAATTGTAATGTATTTTAAAATGGCGTTACCCGCTGTCACTCGTGCATTCTTTTCTAATAGGAATCAAATAAAGCAATTTATGTCAGAGGGCTCCCGCAACCTGTCTTTAGATAGTCGAGTTCATGCGAGGACACAATCATTGAAATGTCTGAAAAGGACGACTTCTCAATCGAATGCTATCCATGCTACTGTGCACAGAAGGTCACCGCTATACCGCAGCTGCGAAAGCAATGGCGATGAAAATAGTCGTGCTACTAGAAACTGGACTTATGCAATGGGTAGTGTAATTGGTAAGTAAGTTATTGTCATGTTAGATGTGTTTTAAAATACTCTTCCCTAGTGTGTGTCATTGTCAGTACATGAAACTTACAAGAGACTATCATCGATAATCTTTTACATTGATGTGCATATGATTTGCATCATTGAGAGTCCTTCAACATGTCATTAAAAGAACGTGGTCAACGTTCACAACCGGTCATAGGAGTCATTGAGTGACCTAAATGTTTTGTGATATACACCCCCCTCCTCCTCCTCCTCCTCCTCCCTCCTCCTCGTTCATAGCGTTCTCTCTCTTCAGCAAAGCTGAGGAGGACACCAGAACTGATGCCCAGAAGAAAGAAGATGAGATTATTTTACTTTTGAAGAGAGCCAAGGTAACTAATTGTCATTGATGCAGGCAACTCCTCAATCCAGTTTCTACCTAGAATCTTAATCTAAACGAGAAGTACAGTACCATGCAACTGTATTTGCCAAGAGATGATTTGCAATCTTCTGAATCTCAAGTGTCATCAACGTAACAGCATTTTAATTGTATCAATTCAGACCCAAATGTTTGTCATATCTGTCCTAGACATTTATGTTTTGATGAAGTGTCATCAATTTTACATGTTATGTCTGAGTAACATTGGTGTGTGTTGTGTTCAAGCTCGGTATGATGCGGGGGCAGTTGCATGGAGCCAATGGATTCCTCCACCAGGCCATCAAGCTGGCCCACCAGACTAACAATACACAAGCTATCATCTACACCTACAGCTTGGTAAAAGCCTTGCCTATTTAACAGGATGTTTTTAACTTGTTCAAATGTGCTTCAAACCCAGTGTTTATTAGCCTGCACAGTGAACTTGTGGGAACACATGTGGTTGACTAGACTTATTTGACACGTGATTAGTCTTTGCTTCTGCTGTGCATTACAGAGTGAATTTAAGAATCGCAGCCTCTTGCAATAGTGATATTGCACACACATTGATTCATGTTGTGATAACGATAGTTTTGAGGTATCACTCAATACACTTTGATGGAGTAATGTGCTTTTCTCAGGAATTTCTGTAAGCATTTTTGAATGTAATGCCATGGCATTAATGCCACAGTTGCCACAGAAACTCAGCAGCACATCATTATTGTTGTTTTATTGTCCCCGGTCTCTACAGATGGCGAACCTTGCCTATGTCCAAGGTCAGCTGGATAATGTGAGTAATAGCAGAGGTCGCCATCTCTTTCTCCTCTCTTCAGTGAACCCCCACCTGCTGTCCCACTTTTGGAATCGTGCTTATCAAAGTTAAAATCTGCAAGGAGGACTGCCACTATTGACGTTTCCTAATGTATGTGTTCTTCAAAGGAGGGCACAAATTGAGAAGAGCCAATAGGGGAAGTTTTGGCATTTTTTAAAATCCTGTTTTTGTTGATGTCTGTAAGCTGGAGGTGAAGATGATGTCATACTGCGGAGTCTACCTTTGAAACCATTCAGTTGTACTAAGCTCATGAGGCATTCTTAAGTATTTTCTTCAAGAATTCGTGGTACATCATTCATTGAAATGACAATTGAGCAGAGGTTAATGTGATATTGTACTTTTCTTTTTAAATGCTTGTGTTTTGAGCTGTTTTGCTGACTTCCAGTGACCCCTGTGCTCTTCTCCCCCAGGCAGAGAAACTGTTCAAAGTGGCCATGAGTTTCATGTTGTCCGGAGGAACACCACAGGTGAGGGTTGGTCGTGTGTCTCTAAGTAAGAGGTTAAGTGTGGTAAATGTATAAAAATGTATGCATGCATTACTGTTAGTCACTTTGGATAAAAACGTCTGCTACATGGCATATAATTTTATTAATAGCAGAGGAATAGAATTGTTGTGACATCTGGACAGTAGAGTCGCTGGGTACTGAAGCAGCTTTTTGATTTTGAAATGAAGAGGACAATCTATCTATTGTCCATTTGAGGAAAGAAGGACTGTCTGGAATAGTTTTAGGCTCAGCTCCGTCAATTCAGAAACCATTGGCAGTGCATTGTGGTCCAGACACTCAATGCTATATTGCTACTTCAGTCTTTTTCTCTCTCCCTCGGGTTCAAAGGATGACAATGGTGTCATTGAGATGTCCTTGAAGCTCGCTACCATATATGCCGGCCAGGAGAAGTAAGTGAACTTCAAAAGTGGATGTCTTCATATGGGTTTAAATGGACGTTGGAACAATTGAATCAGCTTCAAGGTTTAAGCCAACCAAATTAGTTCTAGTGGTCCTTACCTCTTAAATAATGGACATCGTTTAAATTAGGAGGCACCTTTTTGATGCATACTTTTAATAGATACAAATAAGTCTCTGATAGGAGCCAGCCAGCTTAGTTGATGAAGAGTGTGCCTATACACCATTAGAAGGCCTCTCTACTCAAAGGTTTTCAGTTGAGAATGTTTGTTTTCTTCTGCGGTTGGTTGTAGTCCTGTATTATAGGACTACAGTTTCATGAACCACCCCCCAGGTTCTACATACCACGGTGCACCATTTACCAACTGTAACCTGTTTGTTTCTCCTCAGGAATGACTTGGCAAAGATGGGTTTCCAGTTTTGCACTGAATCCCTTGAAGCCAAGTTGGAGAAATTCAAGGAACTTCCTGCTGAGGAGCAATCGGGTATCTAACGACCAAACCTTCAAATCGTTTTTGCTGTAATAGCGTAAGATTGTTTGTGTGACTGGAGGATGTCATCATTGTTGTCATCCAGAGTCACATTTATTTATTTTCCAAGCTGTGTCACACTACTTTACATACAGAGTCTGCTTCGTTTTTTTCTAATTCATTTTCTGCCTTTGAAAATAATATCACGATACTGGTATCGTCACAGCCCTAATCAGGATCCTCGTCTATCTCCTGTCCAACACTGCTCCTGTGTGTGTATGGCACAATGCTGTCTGCTAAAAATGCATATCACTTGACTCAAACTTGCCTGTAGCTCACATCATTATCACAAATCTAGGCTTACATTTTAGTCAAAACCCGCAAAGCAACTCACACATTTTTAATGCCAAAACATACTCTTCCGCCACTGTTTTTCCCGCAAAGCTCTTTTACCCTGTCCGTGTGATGTACGGAGAACCCCGTGGGCTGTGTAGCCTGATCTAGCACCTCCCCTGATAACCAAGTCTGTGAGACAGATTATGTTAGTGTCTTGTATATCTGGTAGGAAATCTGAGCTCACAAAGTTTATTGTCCAGGGACTGTACAGTATCAGGTTATATACTAGAAAGGGGAGGGTGGTTTAATTAGACTACAACTCCAGCTCGCCTTCCCCTCCTCTGGCGGCATCTTTTTGGAAAAAGGGCTCTCGTAAGCAATGGAACTGCTTTGGGTAGTCTAGACGGAGTATCCTGCTCCGGTAAGACTCATTTGTCTTGAGTAATCTAGATCTAATGTCCAGAAGTGCTTGTCGGTGATGGGGAATAATACTAGAAACTCTGATCAAATAGTTTAAAAAAAAAAGACACTTCAAATAATCAAGAATGCTCAATTGGCAGGGAGCTAGCAACAGGGCGACCATCGTCGGCGCCATCTTGTTTTAAAAGCCAGTCCATTGTACTGTTCAGTAAACAGCAGACTGTCAGTTCATTGTAAAGTTCAGGCCTAGCCTCCTCTTTAGCTGTATTGGGCCTTATGGTGTCTTCTCTCTAGTACAGAGTGTGTGTGTGTGCGCTGTCCTTGTGCTCCTTTCTTTGTAAATGTTGTCCAATTACAATATTTAAACCCTCATAATGTCATCTGTAATCCGGGGCGTGACAGAACAGCACAACAAACACTGCTCCCTGTGAACTGAATGTCTCAAGCAGACTGATGCAGCTTTTCCTCTAGGACATTTCATTCCCTTTTTTTACTTTTCATTCTTAATCCTTCCAAATCAAGTCCCCGCCAATGACAGGCATTACCATTGCACGATGCAGCCACAACCATGCTGGAAATGGTGTGGCCTGGCTGGTGTAGTGGTGCTGTCTCAGGCACACATTATGTACCGTGACGGTATAGGCTAGAATCCGGCCTAATACCTTGTGACGTAGAGAGAGGATATCTTTCCCCTTGGTCACCCTCTCGCACGATCTGGTCAATAAAATCAGAACATTTAAATAAAGAGGGCGATGTTATCTTCTGAAAAGTTGTGTAACCTTGCTTTTAGTATGGTGTGCATTCAACTTGTGACCTTTTGATATTGAGCTTGCTCGCTGACAGCATCCATCCTCGTGTTTCTCCCTCTCTTCAGAAGAGTTGAGGAAGGAGACCCGGCTCCTACTGGGCCTGACCCTGGACTCCCACGCCCGCTACATGGTCGCTATACACCGCCTGAGCCAGGCGGTGGTGGACTACAAGCAAGCCTTGCTGATCTGTCAGGAAGAGCAGGGACAGACTCACCCACAGGTACCAGTTGGCCAGGAAGAGCAGGGAGAGACCCGCCCACAGATGCCAGGAAGAGCAGGGAGAGACCTGCCCACAGATGCCAGGAAGAGCAGGGAGAGACCCGCCCACAGGTACCAGGAAGAGCAGGGAGAGACCTGCCCACAGGTACCAGGAAGAGCAGGGAGAGACCCACCCACAGGTACCAGGAAGAGCAGGGAGAGACCCACCCACAGGTACCAGGAAGAGCAGGGAGAGACCCACCCACAGGTACCAGGAAGAGCAGGGAGATACCTGCCCACAGAAGACTGATGTAGTCTAAATGCTTTGCAGTTATGCATCTTGATGTTTTGTAACCTAGAAGTTAATCTGTTCTTACTTCTATATTATCTGGAAATTGTTTTCTGCTGTCCTGACTACAGTCCTTGGTGCTGATGAGTGACCTGGCCACCATCCTGGACATGCAGGGTCGCCACGACGAGGCTCTGCCCCTGGTGAAGCAGGCTGTGGAGCTGAGCAGAGAAAACGGCCACCCTGACCAACATGTGCTGCTGGGAAACATGGCAGGCATCCTACTGCACAATGGTAAGGAGGGATGAAAATGAGGACAACCTCTAAGAGGGCCTTGGTTTCCTCCAACACAAGCCAGTTTTCAGTGTCACAACATGAACTTTTATTGTGGATTTGCTAAATTACAAAATTAATGTAACTCAGTTGGAAGAGCATGGCTCTTGCAACGTCAGGATAGTGGGTTTGATTCCCGGAACCACCCATAAGTTAAAAAATATAAAATAAAATGGTTGCATGCATACAGTGATGTCGTGGTAAAAAACAATAATGGATGCGTTACGGTGAAAAAAGTAACGTTCCCTATAGGCTTACTTTCAATATGCCTTTCCACAGAAGGTGGGTAAACTGTTGAAAGAAAAAACAAGTGGGTAAACCTGTGTTTAAGTTTCTGGATAAAAGTGTCTGCTAAATGGCATCTCTATGCATGTGCATAATATCCCCCTGGCACAGATTTTAATTTTAAATTTGTTTATTTAACCAGGTAGGCCAGTTGAGAACAAGTTCTCATTTACAACTGCGACCTGGCCAAGATAAAGCAAAGCAGTTTGACACATACAACAACACAGAGTTACACATGGAATAAACAAACAGCCAATAATACAGTAGGAAAAAAATCTATATACAGCATGTGCAAATGAGGTCGGATAAGAGAGGTAAGGCAATAAATAGGACATGGTGGCGAAGTAATTACAATATAGCAATTAAACACTGGAGTGATAGATGTGCAGAGGATGAATGTGCAAGTAGAGATTCTAGGGCGAAAAGGAGCAAGATAAATAAATACAGTATGGGGATGAGGTAGATTGGATGGGCTATTTACAGATGGGCTATGTACAGGTGCAGTGATCTGTGAGCTGCTCTGACAGCTGGTGCTTTAAGCTAGTGAGGGAGGTAAGAGTCTCCAGCTTCAGAGATTTTTGCAGTTTGTTCCAGTCATTGGCAGCAGAGAACTGGAAGGAGAGGCAGCCAAAGGAAGAATTGGCTTTGGGGGTGACCAGTGAGATATACCTGCTGGAGCGTGTGCTACAGGTGGGTGCTGCTATGGTGACCAGTGAGCTGAGATAAGGCGGGGCTTTACCTAGCAGAGACTTGTAGATGACCTGGAGCCAGTGGGTTTGGCGACGAGTATGAAGCGAGGGCCAGCCAACGAGAGCATACAGGTCGCAGTGGTGGGTAGTATATGGTGCTTTGACAAAACGGATGGCACTGTGATAGACTGCATCCAATTTGTCGAGTAGCGTGTTGGAGGCTATTTTGTAAATGACATCGTCGAAGATCGGTAGGATGGTCAGTTTTACGAGGGTATGTTTGGCAGCATGAGTGAAGGATGCTTTGTTGCCAAATAGGAAGCTGATTCTAGATTTAATTTTGGATGGGAGATGTTTAATGTGAGTCTGGAAGGAGAGTTTACAGTCTAGCCAGACACCTAGAATATGTGGACAACTACAAATACCTAAGTCAGAACCGTCTAGAGTAATGCTGGACGGGCGGGCAGGTGCGGGCAGCGATCGGTTGAAGAGCATGCATTTAGTTTTACTTGCATTTAAGAGCAGTTGGAGGCCACGGAAGGAGTGTTGTACGGCATTGAAGCTCATCTGGAGGTGAGTTAAGTGTCCAAAGAAGGGCCAGAGGTATACAGAATGGTGTTGTCTGCGTAGAGGTGGATCAGAGAATCACCAGCAGCGAGAGCGACATCAATGATGTATACAGAGAAGAGAGTCGGCCCGAGAATTGAACCCTGTGGCACCCCCATAGAGACTGCCAGAGGTCCGGACAACAGGCCCTCCGATTTAACATACTGAACTCTATCGGAGAAGTAGTTGGTGAACCAAGCGAGGAAATCATTAGAGAAACCAAGGCTGTTGAGTCTGCCAATAAGAATGTTGTGATTGACAGAGTCGAAAGCCTTAGCCAGGTCGACGAATACGTCAGTTTGAGTAGGTGCAGCTGCATGAGTAACTGTACAGATATTAACATTAATGAATAACATTTAGTTCAAGGGGGTACAGTGAAGACTTTTACGACTGTTGATCATCTCTGTAGTGTTCACTAGGGCGTGCAACAGAAAATGCTTCAAAGCGTTTTTGCAACAGAAAACAACCATGTGTGTCTTATCGGAAAAGGCCAATCCCAGGTAGTCCCACCTGTTTTTCTTCTGTTTCGTGCCAAATGAACACAATCCTTGTCTCCTTCTAGATCTTTTTGAGGAGTCTGTGAAGCTGTACAAGGAGTCCCTGGCTCTGGCCCAGTCTGCAGGAGACGAAGAAGCACTGGAGCAGATACAGGAGGGACTGAAAGAGGTGGCCAACAGGAGGAAAGCACAGAAGGCAGAAGAAGCAGCCAAGAATAAGACCGACTGACCGGTTGGATCAACTAAACTAATCTTATTAACACAACTCCAAGCAATCTCTCTGAACTCGTCTGACCACTCGGGTCCCTTCAGCACAGTGTTATTACAAGTTATGGAGTACAGGGCATTTAGCTCAGAAAGAGAAGAAGAAACACACAATAACATCGCAACGGATGTCTTGGAACGGTTTCTTACAATGGGCAATTAACAATTTCATCTGTGAAACCCCAATGATGTTTTGTTTGTATTGTGGGAAATGTCACTCCTTCAATGTGGTGTCTGTTTGTTGTCAGATTGGCTTAAGATGTAAGGGGAACACCTCAAGGCTTAATTAAGTCCATTGCCAGAATTCAATCAAAAGGTGTGTTGTCGACAGGCGTAATTGCACTTGATTTTTAAATGATGACTTTATATTTACGTTTGTGCTGGCATCTTCAGAGTTGGTCATGAATGCGATCTCTCCACGAACGTCGAAGGGGGAAATGCACCCGGTTACAAAGGCACATTGTCGACAGAGCGATTGATGACAATGTGTCTTGTTTGAATTCCATCCTGAATGATGGCGCCTTAGTCTGATGACTTGCCATTGCTGTCTGAATCACTATAAATGACACTGTAAGATATGTAAATGTTGTATATACAAAATGTTTTATGGGCTAGAATGTGATATAGGACTTAACTGGCAGCTTCAAGAGTGAAAGGCCTAATCAATAACCTTTGTGTGAACAGAGATGTATCATAATAAATACTGTCTTTGAGATGGTGTATATATATATTACATACAGTGCATTTGGAAAGAATTCAGACCCCTTGACTTTTTCACCATTTTGATACGTTACAGCCTTATTCTAAAATGGATTAAATTGTTTTCCCCCTCATCAATCAACACACAATACTGCATAATGACAAAGCAAAAACTGTTTTTTTTTAGAAATGTTAGCAAATGTATTAAATTTCACATTTACATAAGTATTCAGACCCTTTACTCAGTACTTTATTGAAGCATCTTTGGCAGTGATTACAGCCTTGAGTCTTCTTGGGTATGATGCTACAAAGCTTGGCACACATGTATTTGGGGAGTTTCTTACATTCTTCTCTGCAGATTCTCTGAAGCTCTGTCAGGTTGGATGGTGCACCGCTATTTTCATGTTTCTCCAGAGATGTTTGATCGGTTTCAAGTCCAGGCTCTGGCTAAGCCACTCAAAGACTTGTCCCCAAGCCACTCCTGTGTTGTCTTGGCTGTATGCTTTGGGTCGTTGTCCCGTTGGAAGGTGAAACTTCGCCCCAGTCTGAGGTCCTGAGCGCTCTGGAGCAGGTTTTCATCAAGGATCTCTGTACATTGCTCCGTTAATCTTTCCCTCGCCTGACTAGTGCTCAGAGTATCTGCGAGAGGCTGGACTGAGGGCTTATAGGCCTGTTGTAAGGCAGGTCCTCACCAGACATCACCGGCAACAACGTTGCCTATAGGCACAAACCCACCGTTGCTGGACCAGACAGGACTGGCAAAAGTGCTCTTCACTGACGAGTCGCGGTTTTGTCTCACCAGGGGTGATGGTCGGATTTGCGTTTATCATCGAAGGAATGAGCGTTACACCGAGGCCTGTACTCTGAAGCGGGATCGATTTGGAGGTGGAGGGTCCGTTGTGGTCTGAGGCGGTGTGTCACAGCATCATCGGACTGAGCTTGTTGTCATTGCAGGCCATCTCAACGCTGTGCGTTACAGGGAAGACATCCTCCTCCCTCATGTGGTACCCTTCCTGCAGGCTCATCCTGACATGACCCTCCAGCATGACAATGCCACCAGCCATACTGCTCGTTCTGTGCGTGACTTCCTGCAAGACGGGAATGTCAGTGTTCTGCCATGACCAGCAAAGAGCCCGGATCTCAATCCCATTGAGCACGTCTGGGTCCTGTTGGATCGGAGGGTGAGGGCTATGGCCATTCCCCCCAGAAATGTCAGAGAACTTGGTGGTAGAGTGGGGTAACATCACACAGCAAGAACTGGCAAATCTGGTGCAGTCCATGAGGAGATGCACTACAGTACTTAATGCAGCTGGTGGCCACACCAGATACTGACTTACTTTTGATTTTGACCCCCTTGTTCAGGGACACATTATTCCATTTCTGTTAGTCACATGTCTGTGGAACTTGTTCAGTTGTTGAATCTTATGTTCATACAAATATTTACACGTTAAGTTTGCTGAAAATAAACTCAGTTGACAGTGAGAGGACGTTTCTTTTTTTGCTGAGTTTAGTTTAAGTAAATGGCTTAATCTGTGAGATGACTTGCATGAGTCAGGGCTCCCGAGTGGTGGGGCGGTCTAAGGCACTGCATTTTAGTGCAAGAGGCGTCACTACAGTCCCTGGTTTGAATCCAGGCTGTATCACATCCGGCCGTGACACTGGCACCCAATTGGCCGGGGTAGGCCGTCATTGTAAATAAGAATGTCATTAACTGACTTGCCTAGTTAAAAAGGCTTAATTTAAAACATTTACAAAGTGAATCTGACTGCTATCAGATAAGTGTACATACAGTGTAGTGAGTCTTAACTTTAATACATTTATTTAGTAATATTACAGTTGATATAGATTATAAACTGATTTTTAATGAATTTAAGGCAAAGAACCTTGGCTGTGGGTCGGGACTTTTTCCTATTTCGAAAACGAAGGCCACATTTGACACGTTGATCCACCAGACCTTCCGAGCATTGGGCGGAATGGTCTTTTGAACGGGATTAGGCTTCATGGTGTGTTCGATGTGTGAGAAATGGCAGGCCCACGTGTGTAATAACAGAAGCCACAGCTCAACTCTAGGGCCCAGATTTTCAGTTAACACAAGAAAAAGAAAAAAACAAATGCAAGAATCCGTGTCATTATTGCCTCATCTATTCTCATTAATACTTTTATTGTACAATATTTTACATGAGTTGTACAAACAGAACAAGGCAGAAGCAACTCAATACAAGGAGAGCTGTAATTTAGCTAAACAGACAAAGGAGGAGGATATGTTTTTTTTCTCTTCAGTTTAGTTATTTTTCAATTATCGATACAGCCTCACCCCTCCAAATTTTACCAAGAAAATTATCATTGTCTACAATATGGAATGTAGACTTTAAATCCATCGGTGTGTTGAAATGAGTCGAGAACCTTATTTGAACGACTTCAAAAAGCCCCGTTTACACCTGCCATTAACACGTGTCCTTCGTCCTGATCTTGTCTGTTTACACTTATCAGATCACAATGCATTTTTTTTTTTTTTTTTTTTAAATCGTCTACACTTGTCCCCCCCCAAAAATTGGGCAGAATCAGAATGTGGATAAGAGCAGGAAAAAGGCTGCATGTTAGCACCAGGTATAAACAGGGTTAGAGTGACTTGATTGCAGCATGCTCAAGTACAATTCAACTCAGACATCCACTCCTGTATACAATGTGGACAGGACATGCTTGACCCCCCACAAACAAGGTCAACGGAGGTACAGTACCGACCAATTATGGCAACGGAGTAACAAAGATTACTTTGATCAAATTAGTTTGTTAACAATCATCATACAACATGCCAGCACATTGGTTTTGATAAACTGGACGGCTATATAATTATAATCAAGTAGATATTACAACGTAAGCAGTATCTGATAATATTTAAAGCGGAACAGAACCCACAATGGTTTACAAATCCATGGCATGAAGTGTACTAAATGAATGCTGGCTTACAAAATGGAAATTGAGGCTCATGCATGTTCCATACAGCCCAGTAAAGGAGCTCAATGGCAACTAAAATTGCATTAAAAAGTTGGTTTGTGTAACACTAATTCAGGGTTTCCCCCAAACTCGGTCCTCGGCACACCATGGGGTGGTGCGCTTAGTTTTTTAGCCCCTAGCATTACACAGCTGATTCAACTAATCATCAAGCTTTGATTATTTGAGTCAGCTGTGTAGTGTCGGGGGCAAAAACCAAAACGTGCACCCCTTGGGGTCCCGAGGACAAAGTTTGGGGAAACACTGCACTAGTGTATAGTGAGGCACTTAGACTTGATTGCAGCTAAAATTGATTAATAGCATGTCATGCATGTGTAATGAACCATACAGTCAACAAGCTAAAATCTGAGGTAAATAATTAGCAACTAAACTTCCATAGTGTAGCCTAACAAACCAAGTTTTAGCAAATGCAAAATCACCAAAAATGAATATTCCAATGTGGATACATATAACATTCGTTCATCCAGACTAAAAACACACAGCAACATGGGAAAGGCATATTGCATTTTCTCAACAGTGAATTGAATTCAGAAGCTCTTGTAGGCCTATGACTTTCCACTGAAAGACATTAAAAGGACAGAGCAAAATCTTAAGATCGGACGAATGATGATCATATCAATGAGGCAGAAAAATGTATGAATTCAAATTGTGAGGTAAGTCTTCCTCGCAGCTTGATAGGGGATAGGATTTTCATTCTTAGAAAGAGAAACACAGCATACGGTGTTAGAGATTGCTGGAAAATTATTCTATTGTCTCCAGTTTAAAACTTGAGTTACTTTCACAGGTTCAATATGTCTGACATTTAGTATGGAAGATCTGTCGTTAACCCAGACTTTCCCTGCAATTGAGCAAAGGTGTTAGGTCGGACACAAACACGTAAAAGGCAGAAGTAGTGTTTGATTTATGGCATCAACCCAGTGGACATTTTGCTCATGGTCTCTTTACGACATTTTCTGGTTGTTAACTAGTTTTCTGGTTGAGAAGACGTCCTATAACCAGATTACAACCAACGGGTCTCTTTTACAACCAGGTAAAGCAAGAGAAACCGAGAAAAAATGTTTTCATGACATGGTAAAGACGTCATGGGAAAGACTGCATCTGACCAAATCACAACCAAAATATACTATGTTACAACCAGATTAACACATGATTTAGTTTGCTAAAAAGACGTTAACAAAAACAACCACCCTTGTTCCATGTTCTGTCTGCAGGGAACAGACACGGTCTCCTCAGAAACGGTGATGGTCATAGAGTGTGACCTATGAAAGACTAACACTTGCGGTGAAGTGGCCATGATTGGAAAGTAACAAAGCAATACAACATGCATGCTAATTTTGTGCATCTTGTTTGTAGCCGTATAACATTGAACACATACCGGGTCACATACGCAGCGTAGCCTCGGTAACGTTTGAGAAATAATCATCGAGATTGAATTACGCGCTTCACATTTTTAGTGTCATGTGCTTCAATGCTGTTTCAATAATCTGCTTTCTCACAAAATAAAAATTACAACACGCATAAAGGGGATGGCCACACGGAGACTAGGGTTGAATGGCGGGATCCCGGTTACTGAGATTCACGACCCAAATCCACACCCTTTTCCCGGAAACCGGAAAATTATTTATATTAACAGCATGGCGTGAATGGAACTGTTAAATTATACGCAATGTCTAAAATATGGCTTCTCTATGGCCTCTGCATGATGAATCAACGCCCAGGGTAGGGACAGACAGCCCATCAGTATGGACCGCAGTTCAATGTATGTCACCATGGGGGAAAAACAAAATATATATATAGTGATGGTAGGCCTACATGCTGCAGTAATATAAAGACCGAATGTGCGTCTAATTTACCCATCTCCATCTGGCTTTAGGGATCACATTTTTTTAATTGTAAAGATACATTTTTTTATTGCAGCTGCAGTTTTAGAAACAACCTATCACTCGAATAGCTTTGCTTTAAAATCTGTGCATGTGCGAGCCCTCACAGTCCTTCTCGCTCTAACTCCATTCAAATTGCATCCAAAAATAGATAATCATGTTTTAGATTGATATATAGCCCTATATATAGATGTCCTGGCCTACCTCTTTCAGGTAATAGATTCAATGCAGTATTAGACTTATATTTAGCTAATTAATGACGGGTTATGCATAATTAGGTTCTAATTTATAGCCGCTGTCTCTTGCGCAATACGCACACACCTGTGCTCCGCTGGACTCTTTAAACAACGGTCCTTAGCTGTTGGAGTCCCATGCAGGAGAAGCTAGATTAGAATAGCTTGTTGGACATTTTTTTTAAGCATTTCTTATACCGATAGACTATTTGAAGAGGGACTGAAGCTCTTATTTGCTGAATGGTAAATACAGCAGCCAGTAGAACTAATTTGAAAGAAGAGCGAACGCGCGATGTCGGTAGGCTATAGAGAGTTATTTATTCAGACCCATGACCATTCTATCTTTGTTTAGAGAAGTGAAAGCCTTCTGCATCTAATTCTAGTCATATATTGTTCAAGGATGTCATTTAGAATTATGAGAATAAAGGACAACGAAACGTATTTCATTTAACAGTTGAGAGGAAGGAAGGAAGCAAAAATAATATGCTAATAACATTAGGGGAAATATTATTTAAAGGTATATATGCGTCAGTCTACTAAATTATACAAATAGGCCCCATTATACTTCAAAATTTAAATCTATTTCGCTAACCTATAACCTATACGCATGTGCTGCACCGGAATCACGTGTTCTCTCCTCGCTCTAATCACAGAGAAAAGTGATTTATTTGTAAAATACCAGGAAAATATTCAACCCTAACAGAGACGCATGAACACGGATAAAATTGTATATGACCTACACCATTGTCCGTTCTTGTCTATCACAAGTTTAACTCATCCCTACTTTTTTTCGGACGAGTTGCATATGTAGAGGACGAACATATTGTGCCGTTTTAATTGGACAATCATTCATCAAGCAGAGGATGACCTCCCCATTGAAAAACCATTGTCTCAATCCGGAAATCTTGGGACACAAAATCTCAATGTGTCTGTACCCTCACCTTGCATGATAGTGAGAGTTTTATATTAGTTTTCTTTATGGGGTCATTGCCAAGGCTGTGCTGCGTGAGTAAAATGGAGCCCAGTAGGTTATTATGGACAAAAAGGCCTCAATGCAGCAGTAAATGTTGAAGACCTTTATGTTCCTCGTATTGCTTACTTTGTCCACTGTCTCTTGCTATAATTCTAAACAAGGCCATTGACATCATCTGTGCGGAGAGACGGAGGCATTGAAGTGGCCAAATATAGTAGCTCTCCTAGCATAGTCTTATCTGGCTTGAGTTGGTTGGCACTTCTGTTTAGTAGAAAGAGAGATCGCTTCTCACTTCTGTTTTGACACAGCGTTTCTTGATGCTTACATTTGCCACACAGACTTGGCTCTCTTCCCTTACAAGCCTCACAAAAAAAATATTTAAAAAATCTGGCACTTCCTAGTCCTGGAATGTTCACTCTAAGTTCCCCCACTAATCCCCCCCCCCCCCCCCCCCACCACCACCACCCTCCCTCTGTCCCTTTCTTTAAATTCTCTTTCTTTCCCTCCCTTGTTGTAGTTTTCCCAGGGTCCAGATCCCCCTTGGGGCAGCAGCATGCGTCGGTACATCGTCACTATGCCAGGGAAGACTCCTCCAATGGCGGCCCGGCCCAATGCTTACACAGGGCGTCTTCCAGAAAGCCCGCCAGCTTGTCACAGTCCTCCTGAAGAAAACGAGAGACCAGAAATATGGGGTTATATTAGGGACGATATTTAGTTGCACTTTATTTTAAGGTACAATGACCAGGTATTTAAAACCTATCTATAACATGTTTGATTCTTTGGGATTCATTCAAATAAGTCCCACTAGGCACCATTTGGTATCAGGTAGTTATACAATTGTGTCAAATTCTTCAAAGTAAGTACCAGAAAAAAGAAGGGGAAAAAAATACTTAAGATATCAATACAAAAAAAAAACAATACTTCTGTAGAAATATTACAGATTCAAGGCTGGCCTGGGTTGAGTTTATTTAATCAGTGTGTTCCGCTCCTCTTACCTCACTGATGAAGGCGAAGTGAACCAGCTCACTAGCCAGGTCTTTGGAGCTGTCAGCTAAATTGGAAAACACAAAACAGCCACCAAAAACCTTAACATATAAAGATCCTCAACCAGTCCTACAGTTAAAGGGGCCTCTATTACTCCCCATAGGTGATTTGCTAGCAGTTATTGAAGTTTGTAATGGCTGTTTAGATAAAAACCAAACTACCGATTCCAGGTTCTCCTGGCCCATAGACTACTTTCAGGTTGAGGAAACATCTAACCTCAAATAAAATCCTTGAACTTCCCCTTTAAAAACTGCATGCGATCTACTGAATAACCCAATAGATGGTGCTGTATATCTGCATTTGTAACAGCCCCTCTGGCATGTGGTTCAAAAAGGGTACACACAGTAACGTTACAATAACTTTGTTTGAACGTCGGATTGACTCACTCGGCAGAACGTCACAGTTTAGCTGCCGTTGGAGCTTGTCGTCCATCTTCAGGAGGAGAGAGAGCTGCAGCCAGATAGAGAATTCAATTAAAATGTATTTTACCACTCCTTGTATATTGTTCATCTAATTGGTTTTATTCGCTATTATAAAAAAAGGAGAGGTGCAAGTGTGCGCACTGGGTCAGATTTGAACCAATCCCAACTCTCGTGCATACTGTACGTAAGTGCCGGGGGCTTTTATTATTTATTTCACCTTTATTTAACCAGGTAGGCCAGTTGAGAACAAGTTCTCATTTACAACTGCGACCTGGCCAAGATAAAGTAAAAGCAGTTCGACACATACAACAGAGTTACACATGGAATAAACAAGCATACAGTCAATAACACAATAGAAGAAGTCTATATACAGTGTGTGCAAATGAAGTAAGATTAGGGAGGTAAGGCAATAAATAGGCCATGGTGGCGAAGTAATTACAATATACCAATTAAACACTGGAGTGATAGATGTGCAGAGGATGAATGTGCAAGTAGAGATTCAAGGGTGCAAAGGAGCAAGATAAATAAATACAGTATGGGGATGAGGTAGTTGGATGGGCTATTTACAGATGGGCTATGTACAGGTGCAGTGATCTGTGAGCTGCTCTGACAGTTGGTGCTTAAAGCTAGTGAGGGAGATATGAGGCTTCAGTGATTTTTGCAGTTCGTTCCAGTCATTGGCAGCAGAGAACTGGAAGGAGATGCGGCCAAAGGTGGAATTGGCTGCGGCACTAACCACACAAACCATGGGCGAGATGTTTTATTGTGCAATTATTTGTCGATAGTTATAAAAGCTCAGACACTTTTTACATTCAGCAACAATTCTTTGTTCCTTTTAAAAAAGTGTAAGTTGTAGATGAAAATAAACAAAAAAAACTCACATGACTTCTGGTGCCTTCCTCAGTGAACTCCAAGTTACAATGCATTTGGACAACCTGTACAGTTTCAAGCATGACACAGAGAGAGAAAAAAATCTGCTAAACTGATTTCCAACACCCGTTTCATGACCATAGGGCACCACCTTGAAATTGAAAGCAGACAAGAAGGTTCATTTTAGTGCCTAAGTGTCTTGCTTAAGGGCACAGCGGCAGAAGATGGTACCGTCTGGTATCTAAAACCAGCAGCCTTCCGGTTGCCAGTTAAAGAGACCTTATATTTGATAATTGTTTACCCCAACATTTTGGTTGGGTGTTGCCTGTATGGTTCATATACAGTACATATGCTATTAAATACTTGTTTTGACTGGCCCGGGATTTGAACCAGCAACCTTCTGACTACTGGTCTGCATGCAACCCCCTCGTATAAAAAAAGTTACCTTTCTGGTCTCCATCTCCTGGGGCTCTGGGCTGGGAGTCTTCACTGTCTCCATGCGCTCCTGGAAGATGGACAAGGTCCGGGGCATGGTGAGACCCCGCTGGAAGTTCATCAAGGGATAGATCCCATTCCTAGTGAGTACACACAGAAAGAGCCAATCCAATCAATTGAAAAACAGACTAAGTGAGTTAAATCATGTGATGTACAGTCTTTACTTTAAATACTGACTAAATACCACAGTCAGTATGAAAAGGGGGAAGGGACAATAGTACCTTGGAAAATCTTAGACTTAATTGAGTTGAGTAAATAGAGTTTTTTGTTTTACATTAACATTTTAGTCATTTATCAGACACTCTTATCCAGAGCAACTTACAGTTAGTGCGTTCATCTTAAGACAGCTAGGTGAGACAACCACATGTAAGTACATTTTTCCTCTAAACAGCGATCGGCAAAGTCAGAGCTACTAAGGGGGAAAAGGTCAAGTGATAGTTATAAACATGATGTGTCGGCCATCATGGCGGCCTTCATAAAACCGGACGGTTCTAACATCAACTGGAAAGTCAAACAAATTTAGGATTAAAAAAAGAGGTTTACTATGTAGATCATATTTAATTTTTATATTTTTATTTAACCAGGCGAGTCAGTTAACAGATTCTTATTTACAATAACGGCTGGCAAGTGGCGTGGAATAAGTGCAGCAATAAATAAAATATAGTGGCCAACTCTAATAAAAACACAAAAAATGTGTGTATAAGCATCCAATTACAAAGCAGACAAGAGATGGATAGAGGACACAATTGAATGCCAGTTGTGGGCGCAAGTTGCCAAGATCCGATCTGGATCCAAATCGTAGGTAATTTGATTTGTTTATACCAGATATAGGAGCTGCAGATGCATACCCATAACATTTGATGATGAGCAGACCAACAGATATTAGACAAAATTATCTTACCGTAATCAACCAAGGTTTCGGTACACAGTTTTTCCCCCCTTTAAATTGCATCCCTCCTTCCTGATCAAGGTTAATATCCTTAGACCGCAGGAGCGGTAGAGATACTCTTAATGATCGGCTATGAAAAGCCAACTGACATTTACTCCTGAGGTGCTGACTTGCTGCACCCTCGACAACTACTGTGATTATTATTATTTGACCATGCTGGTCATTTATAAACATTTGAACATCTTGGCCATGTTCTGTTATAATCTCCACCCGGCACAGCCAGAAGAGGACTGGCCACCCCTCATAGCCTGGTTCCTCTCTAGGTTTCTTCCTAGGTTTTGGCCTTTCTAGGGAGTTTTTCCTAGCCACTGTGCTTCTACACCTGCATTGCTTGCTGTTCGGGGTTTTAGGCTGGGTTTCTGTACAGCACTTCGAGATATCAGCTGATGTAAGAAGGGCTATATAAATACATTTGATTTGATAATTTAGAATGTATGTATGTATGTATGTATGTATATACAGTTGAAGTCAGAAGTTTACATACACCTTAACCAAATACATTTAAACTCAGTTTCACAATTCCTGACATTTAATCCTAGTAAAAAGTCCCTGTCTTAGGTCAGTTAGGATCACCAATTTATTTTAAGAATGTGAAAAGTCAGAAGAATAGTAGAGAGAATGATTTATTTCAGCTTTTATTTCTTTCATCACATTCCCAGTGGGTTAGAAGTTTACATACACTCAATTAGTATTTGGTAGCATTGCCTTTAAATTGTTTAACTTGGGTCAAACGTTTCAGGTAGCCTTCCACAAGCTTCCCACAATAAGTTGTGTGAATTTTGGCCCATTCCTCCTGACAGAGCTGGGGTAACAGTCAGGTTTGTAGGCCTCCTTGCTTGCACACGCTTTTTAACTTCTGCCCACAAATTTTCTATGGGATTGAGGTCAGGGCTTTGTGATGGCCACTCCAATACCATGACTTTGTTGTCCTTAAGCCATTTTGCCACAACTTTGGAAGTATGCTTGGGGTCATTGTCCATTTGGAAGATCCATTTGTGACCAAGCTTTAACTTCCTGACTGATGTCTTAAGATGTTGCTTCAATATATCCACATAATTTTCCCTCCTCGTGATGCCATCTATCTTGTGAAGTGCACCAGTCCCTCCGGCAGCAAAGCACCCTCACAACATGATGCTGCCACCCCCGTGCTTCACGGTTGGGATGGTGTTCTTCAGCTTGCAAGCCTCCCCCTTTTTCCTCCAAACATAACGATGGTCATTATGGCCAAACACTTACATTTTTGTTTCATCAGACCAGAGGACATTTCTCAAAAAAGTACGATCTTTATCCCCATGTGCAGTTGCAAACTGTAGTCTGGCTTTTTTATGGTGGTTCGGGAGCAGTAGCTTCCTCCTAACCTTTCTGGTTATGTCGATATAGGACTCGTTTTACTGTGGATATAGATACTTTTGTACCCGTTTCCTTCAGCATGTTCACAGGGTCCTTTGCTGTTGTTCTGGGATTGATTAACACTTTTCGCACCAAAGTACGTTCATCTCTAGGAGACAGAACGCGTCTCCTTCCTGAGCGGTATGACGGCTGCGTGGTCCCATGGTGTTTATACTTGCGTACTATTGTTTGTACAGATGAACGTGGTACCTTCAGGCGTTTGGAAATTGCTCCCAAGGATGAAGACTTGGAGATCTTTCTGAGGTCTTGGCTGATTTCTTTAGATTTTTCCATGATGTCAAGCAAAGAGGCACTGAGTTTGAAGGTAGGCCTTGAAATACATCCACAGGTACACCTCCAATTGACTCAAATTACGTCAATAAAGCCATGACATCAGTTTCTGGAATTTTCCAAGATGTTTAAAGGCACAGTCAACTTAGTGTATGTAAACTGACCCACTGGAATTGTGATACAGTGAAGTATAAGTGAAATAATCTGTCTGTAAACAATTGTTGGAAAAATTACTTGTGTCATGCACAAAGTAGATGTCCTAACCGATTTGCCAAAACTATAGTTTGTTAACAGTAAATTTGTGTTGTGGTTGAAAAACAAGTTTTAAGGACTCCAATCTAAGTGTATGTAAACTTCTGACTTCAACTGTATACAGTACCAGTCAAAGGTTTGGACACCTACTCATTCCAGGGTTTTTCTTTATTTTTACTATTTTCTACATTGTAGAATAATAGTGAAGACATCAACACTATGAAATAACACATATGGAATCATGTAGTAACCAAAAAAAGTGTTAAACAAATCTAAATATATTTATATTTGAGATTCTTCAAAGTAGCCACCATTTGCCTTGATGACAGCTTTGCACACTCTTGGCAGTAAAAATAAAGAAAAACCCTTGAATGAGTAGGTGTCCAAACTTTTGACTGGTACTTTATGTAATGTAATCTCCGGCTGGAGCAGCCTTCTACTTTTAATTATAAAATAAATTAAATCCAATGACCTTTGCCCAAATCTGTCCTCCAACGCCCACACTTACTTTACATCCTCCAGAAATTTGTCCAGTTCTAGCGGCGAAACATTCGAGTACCTTTAGGAAACGATGAGAAATGGGACAGCATGAGTAATAACATCAACAAATCACCTCAATCAAACAGACCTTGGGGTCTCTCCCTGGGGACAGGTTTTTCTCCGTCCTTACTTGATCTCCACCCCGGGCCGGTCCCCATGCTTGATCTCAGCCATCACACCATTGGGGTCGAAAGTCCTGGTCTTCTCTTCAAGGCAGTTATCATGAAGCTGATCTGTTAAAAGAGGGAGTGCATTTAAGACTACCGTTATGTGATTAATATGGAGATTTTATTTATTTTTATTGGATTGACCTCTAGAAGAGAAAACTTCAACTTTAACGTGACAGTGTCAAAGGGATATTGGACTCCTAACCTGAAAAATAAAAATATGGGATTGTATTCACAGTGGACTAAGTAACAAAATCCTAAAATATTGTTTTTGACAAAAATATCCAGATTCGCAATGTATTTGTGAACCGTTTCAGAAAGCTGGGTGTACGATAGACGTCACTACTTCACAGGAGAGGCATTTGAGAAGAAAAAAAAATATTAAAACATTTTTTAGCAAAGTGCCTTTTTGAGCATGTCAATTTATGTGCCGTAATAACAAACTCATATGTAATCTGTAAATATAAATAAAATGTGAAATCACAAAGCTGTTTAGACAAAATCTTGCCTAGCCATCATGAATGGATGAGATAATGAGTGGGCTGGGACATTCACAAGAGGGTCCATTCTGTCACGCAAGTCTTCTCTGTCAAATGGCACTTCCTGCTCTCTGCTACCGCAGATATTTGAACGATCCATAGGATTTAATCATATTTTCATCATGGACAACATGCAAAGTGTAGCTACAGCTTTCAATACCAGTTTTGTCCTGAATACTGCTGCTGGTATCGACACAGCTTTGTCTTCTGTGGCTAAATCACTCTGGACTGGTTGAAGCTGAGTGGGAAGGATTATTTTGAAAGTGTTTGTCTGCTGTGAATCATCATAATCCATACACCGGTAAGAGTCTACAGTTAAAATTCCAAGATAGCTACATGAACATGCGTTATTCTCTCAACTATATCAAAAAGTCATTTTTCATAGCTAGCTATTGTTACACATATGTAACAGTATAACTTTAAACCGTCCCCTCGCCCCGACACGGGCGCGAACCAGGGACCCTCTGCACACATCAACAACTGACACCCACGAAGCGTCGTTACCCATCGCTCCACAAAAGCCGCGGCCCTTGCAGAGCAAGGGGCAACACTACTAATAGGTTTCAGAGCAAGTGACGTAACTGATTGAAACGCTACTAGCGCGTACCCGCTAACTAGCTAGCCATTTCACATCCGTTACACATATATAGCTATCATGGCGCCATCAGGGGTGGAGATGGAGAGTGACCGCATTGCAGCCGTGTGTAATTGGCCGACTCCCATCTCGGTAAAGGAGGTGCAGCAATTCTTAGGGTTTGCCAACTACTACCGGAGGTTTATCAAGACAGTCGTGAAGAGGGCACGACAAAACCTATTCCCCCATCAGGAGACTGAAAAGATTTGGCATGAGTCCTCAGATCCTCAAAATGTTTTACTTGCTCGGCCTCCGACCGCAAGGCACTAGTAGTGCGTACGGCCCAGTACGTCAACGGGGCCAAGCTTCCTGCCATCCAGGACCTCTATACCAGGCGGTGTCAGAGGAAGGCCCTAAAAATTGCCATGGACTCCAGCCACCCTAGTCATAGACTGTTCTCTCTGCTACCGCATGGCAAGCGGTACTGGAGCGCCAAGTCTAGGTCCAAGAGGCTTCTAAACAGCTTCTACCCCCAAGCCATAAGACTCCTGAACATCTAATCAAATGGTTACCCAGACTATTTGCATTGCCCACCCCCTCTTTTACACCGCTGCTACTCTATGTTATTATCTATGCATAGTCACTTTAACTCTACCTACATGTACATATTACCTCAATTACCTCGACTAACCAGTGCCACCGCACATCGACTCTGTACCGGTACCCCCTGTATATAGTCTCACTATTGTTATTTTACTATTACATTTACATTTAAGTCATTTAGCAGACACTCTCATCCAGAGCGACTTACAAATTGGTGCATTCACCTTATGATATCCAGTGGAACAACCACTTTAGAATAGTGCATCTAAATCTTTTAAGGGGGGGGGGGGGGGGGGTTAGAAGGATTACTTTATCCTATCCTAGGTATTCCTTAAAGAGGTGGGGTTTCAGGTGTCTCCGGAAGGTGGTGATTGACTCCGCTGACCTGGCGTCGTGAGGGAGTTTGTTCCACCATTGGGGTGCCAGAGCAGCGAACAGTTTTGACTGGGCTGAGCGGGAACTGTACTTCCTCAGAGGTAGGGAGGCGAGCAGGCCAGAGGTGGATGAACGCAGTGCCCTTGTTTGGGTGTAGGGCCTGATCAGAGCCTGAAGGTACGGAGGTGCCGTTCCCCTCACAGCTCCGTAGGCAAGCACCATGGTCTTGTAGCGGATGCGAGCTTCAAATGGAAGCCAGTGGAGAGAGCGGAGGAGCGGGGTGACGTGAGAGAACTTGGGAAGGTTGAACACCAGACGGGCTGCGGCGTTCTGGATGAGTTGTAGGGGTTTAATGGCACAGGCAGGGTGCCTTTGGGGTGCCTTTGCTCTTTAATTATTTGTTCCTTTTATTTTTTATTCATATTTTTTAAACTGCATTGTTGGTTAGTGGCGTGTAAGTAAGCATTTCACTGTAAGGTGAAATACCTGTTGTATTCGGCGCATGTGACTAATAACATTTTATTTGCTAGACAGTTGCATACAGGTACCGTTATAGCTTGCGTCGTCCCTCAACGAGAGACATTGTTTACAGATGGCTCGTTGCAGGACGAAGCAACGTTATAGCCAGCTAGCTGAGCTGGCCTGTTGTATGCTGATGTTAATATTGATTGCTGATGTGCGAAGCCATGCATGACTTGTTCATCTTTTTCATGTTTGCCAGTTTGTCATGTTTAACTAGCTAACTACTGAAATTAGCCACTGTGGTGCGACTGCTAATCAAACCGCATTTTAAGTGATAGGGAGTGGGACACACATGCTAAATTGGCTAGCTAGCTATAGGGAGCAAAATAGTACAAATTAACACGGTCGCCAGGTGCAAAGTGTTTCCTCCGACACATTGGTGCGGCTGGCTTCCAGGTTAAGTGGGCATTGTGTCAAGAAGCAGTGCGCCTTGGTTGGGTTTCGGAGGGTGCACAGCTCTTGACCTTCGCCTCGAGGCCGTATGGGAGTTGCAGCGATGAGACAAGACTGCCAATTGGAAGTTGGATACCACGAAATTGGGGAGAAAAAGGGCAATTGTTTTTTAACAAAAATTATGAATAAAATGTAAATCTTTTTTTTTTTTTTTTTTACATTGAACTAAGAGGTTTGTCATTTTTCATAGGAAAATACTGTACCAAAGACTTTATTGAAAACTCCCTACTGTTGACCAACCACCGACGAAGTGGCATAGATGTCAGCTCAAAACTTCAGTTTGCGGGAAAAAAATTCTGCCTGAACAGCTGAAAAAACCCTCACCGAAGTCCAAAACATCACAAAATGTTGTCATAATACAGTTGAAGTCAGAAGTTAACATACACCTAAGCCAAATACATTTAAACTCAGTTTCACAATTCCTGACATTTAATCCTATTAAAAATTCCCTGTCTTAGGTCAGTTAGGATCACCACTTTATTTTAAGAATGTGAAATGTCAGAATAATAGTAGAGAGAATGATTTATTTCAGATTTTATTTAATTAATCACATTCCCAGTGGGTCAGAAGTTTACATACACTCAATTAGTATTTTGTAGCATTGCCTTTAAATTGTTTAACTTGGGTCAAGCGTTTCAGGTAGCCTTCCACAATAAGTTGGGTGAATTTTGGCCCATTCCTCCTGACAGAGCTGGTGTAACTCAGTCATGTTTGTAGGCCTCCTTGCTCGCACATGCTTTTTCAGTTCTGCCCACACATTTTCTCCAGGATTTAGGTCAGGGCTTTGTGATGGCCACTCCAATACCTTGACTTTGTTGTCCTTAAGCTATTTTGCCACAACTTTGGAAGTATGCTTGGGGTCATTGTCCATTTGTAAAACCCATTTGCGACCAAGCCTTAACTTCCTGACTGATGTCTTGAGATGTTGCTTCAATATATCCACTGAATTTTCTTTCCTCATGATTCCATCTATTTTGTGATGTGCACCAGTCCCTCCTGTAGCAAAGCACCCCCACAACATGATGCTGCCACTCCAGTGCTTCACGGTTGGGATGGTGTTCTTCGGCTTTCAAGCATCCCCCTTTTTCCTCCAAACATAACGATGGTCATTATGGCCAAACAGTTCTATTTTTGTTTCATCAGACCAGAGGACATTTCTCCAAAAAGTACGATCTTTGTCCCAATGTGCAGTTGCAAACTGTAGTCTGGCTTTTTTTATGGTGGTTTTGGAGCAGTGGCTTCTTCCTTGCTGAGCGGCCTTTCAGGTTATGTCGATATAGGACTCTACTGTGGATATAGATACTTCTGTACCAGTTTCCTCCAGCATCTTCACAAGGTCATTTTCTGTTGTTCTGGGATTGATTAACACTTTTCGCACCAAAGTACGTTCATCTCTAGGAGTTAGAACGCGTCTCCTTCATGAGTGGTATGATGGCTGCGTGGTCCCATGGTGTTTATACTTGCGTACTATTGTTTTTACAGATGAACGTGGTACCTTCAGGCGTTCGGAAATTGCTCCCAAGGATGAACCAGACTTGTGGAGGTCTACCATTTTTTTTCTGAGGTCTTGGCACTGATTTTTAAGGTAGGCCTTGAAATACATCCACAGGTACACCTCCAATTGACTCAAATGATGTCAATTAGCCTATCAGAAGCTTCTAAAGCCATGACATCATTTTCTGGAATTTTCCAAGCTGTTTAAAGGCACAGTCAACCTAGTGTATGTAAACTTCTGACCCACTGGAATTGTGATACAGTGAAGTATAAGTGAAATAATCTGTCAGTAAACAATTGTTGGAAAAATGACTTGTGTCATGCACAAAGTAGATGTCCTAACCCGACTTGCCAAGACTATAGTTTGTTAACAAGAAATGTGTGGAGTGGTTGAAAAACGAGTTTTAAATTACTCCAACCTAAGTGTATGTAAACTTCTGACTTCAACTGTATATACACAAACTCTACCTAACTGTTTCAGCTGGGAAGCATGCGGACGCCTTAAGGGGTTTAAAGGGTGTGAGCGATGCTAAATGGGCGTAAATAAAGAGTGGCACTCTAGCTGTTCAATGTGAAAGGTTCTCTTTATTATACAATAGGCAATTTCATAGTGTTAATGATTTGGGGCATAAAATCATCGAAGCTCTGCAGATTTAGTTGTGAGGATACAGAATCAATAGATCATTTATTTTGGTATTGCCCTCAGGTAGCCTGTTTCTGGTCTCAGGTTCAGAAATGGCTGAAAATGCATCGCATTGATCTAAAATTGACCTTCGAAATAGTACAGTTAGGAGATCTGGAGATCTGGAGATCTGAAGAGGGTGGCCAGCAGAGATAGATGGGATGGGCTGAGGGAAGCTGAGGGTTGGGATGTGGAATTGGAGACAAGTGGGCGTGGAGAGATAGAATGATGGTCAAAGATAAAAGTAAAAAAATAAAATCATAATAAAAAGTACATTTGAATGACACTAAGTGGCAGTGTTTTTACTACTAATTTTTACTACTAATGCCTGAGGCTGATGCCGTGCAGATGTTTGTACACATGCATATACACACACTCTCATTCAATTAAACACATACAAGAACACACACACACACACATGTAATAGGGCCAGACATGCACACAAACATATACAGTTGGCATTGCTGTTATGATTTTAGTTGTCCTTGATGTCCTTGGTTTTAAATGTATTTATTTTTTTGCATTGTTGTTTGCGGTTTTCTTCTGTCTTTTCCTTTTTTCTCTTTAGTTCATTCTCTTGGTTGTTGGTGCATTGGGGGGGGTTCTTGAGGGTGGGGAATGGAATTCATTGTATTTTTTATTACATTTTTTCTTCCGGGGGGTGGGGGGGGGGGGGGTGGGGGACGGGTCTCGAATGGTTGAGGGACAGCTATTGGGAAACTGTGGGGGGGGGGGATCTTGGAGGGTTTGGGTTCACGTTTTTTGGCCTGGTGGGAGATCTGTCAGCGTGCCCTTGCGCAGGGCATTGACCCTGGATGCTTCTGTGTGTCGCTCTGAATGGGAGTCTGCTGGATGACTGGTATGATGTAGTTATTGAGCGGCTTCACTGCAAGTATATTGTATGTTTCGAATATTCAATAAAATAAAAAATAAAACAAACATTAAAAAAATATTTTTAAATGTCATAGTGTTAATGATTTGCCTAACTTGGTGAGATAATGTTCAGAGAATCCATTTTGGCAATTTGGTTAAAGAATACATTTTGTGAAAATATTATCAATTTTTAAAGCAACATTACTCCCCCATGTTTCTTCCAACTACAGTGTATGATATGCCATTTTGAAGCGCTGAGTCTGTACTTTTATCCAACGTAAAAAAAAAAAATTCTAATTCAAATTTTGGAACATAAGACTTAAAAGAGATGTTCACATTTGCATTAAACTTTCAGTTTGGGGGCAAACGGCAAAAAGGGGATGTTTTCTGACCAATTGTGTCAGGAATCTAAATGTACCTCTGATGTGACAGTTACTCACACTGATAGTCGATATAGCAGTGGGCAGACAGTTACTCACACTGATAGTTGATAAAGCAGTGGGCAGACAGTTACTCACACTGATAGTCGATAAAGCAGTGGGCAGACAGTTACTCACACTGATAGTCGATAAAGCAGTGGGCAGACAGTTACTCACACTGATAGTTGATAAAGCAGTGGGCAGACAGTTACTCACACTGATAGTTGATAAAGCAGTGGGCAGACAGTTACTCACACTGATAGTCGATAAAGTAGTGGGCAGACAGTTACTCACACTGATAGTCGATAAAGCAGTGGGCAGACAGTTACTCACACTGATAGTTGATAAAGCAGTGGGCAGACAGTTACTCACACTGATAGTCGATAAAGCAGTGGGCAGACAGTTACTCACACTGATAGTTGATAAAGCAGTGGGCAGACAGTTACTCACACTGATAGTTGATAAAGCAGTGGGCAGCCAGCAGCTTAAGAGAGTGCACCTCAAACAGAACCCTGTGAAACAGCAGGTCATGTGCCGTGGGTCTCTTTTTGGCGTCCATGCGTACACACGACTGGGTGAACTCCTGTAACAGACGAGGGAAAGGGAGGTGCATAGAGAGTTACTACTACCATGGGTGGAATTGTGTGGATTTTTAAATATACAGTGCATTCTGAAAGTATTCAGACCCCTTCACGTTTTCTACGTTACAGCCATATTCTAAAATTGATTGAATAAATGTTTTCCCCTCATCAATCTACACACAATACCCCATAATGGCAAAGCAAAAACAGGTGTTACATTTCTTTTTCTAATTTATAAAAACTTAAATCCCTTATTTACATAAGTATTCAAACCCTTTGCTCGGAGACTCGAAATTGAGCTCAGGTACATCCTGTTTCTATTGATCATCCTTGAGATGTTTCTAAAACTTGATTGGAGTCCACCTGTTGTAAACTCAATTGATTGGACATGATTTGGAAAGGCACACACCTGACAGTGAATGTCAGCGCAAAAACCAAGCCATGAGGTCGAAGCAGTTGTCTGTCGAGCTCCGAGACAGGATTGTGTCGAGGCACAGATCTGGGGGAAGCGTACCAAAACATTTCTGCAGCATTGAAGATCCAAGAACACAGTGGCCTCCATCATTCTTAAATGGAAGACGTTTAGAACCACCAAGACTCTTCCCAGAGCTGGGCGCCCAGCCAAACTGAGCAATCAGGGCAGAAAGGCCTTGGTCAGGGAGGTGACCAAGAACCCGATGGTCACTCTGACAAAGCTGCAGAGTTCCTCTGTGGAGATGGGAGAATCTTCCAGAAGGACAACCATCTCTGCAGCACTCCACCAAATCAGGCCTTAATGGTAGAGTGGCCAGATGGAAGCCACTCCTCAGTAAAAGGCACATCACAGCCAGCTTGGAGTTTGCCAAAAGGCACCTAAATACTCGCAGACCATGATAAACAAGATTCTCTGGTCTGATGAAACCAAGATATACTCTTTGGCCTGAATGCCAAGTGTCATGTCTGGAGGAAACCTGGCACCATCCCAACGGTGAAGCATGGTGGTGGCAGCGTCATGCTTTTTCAGTGGCAGGGACTGGGAGACTAGTCAGGAACGAGGGAAAGATGAACGGAGCAAAGTACAGAGAAATCCTTGATGAAAGTGGAGGATCACCTTCCAACAGGACAACGACCCTAAGCACAGCCAAGACAACGCAGGAGTGGCTTCAGGACAAGTCTCTGAATGTCCTTGAGTGGCCCAGCCAGAGTCCGGACTTGAATCCAATCTAACATCTCTGGAGAGACCTGAAAATAGCTGTGCAGCGACGCTCCCCATCCAACCTGACAGAGCTTGGGAGGATCTGCAGAGAAGAATGGGAGAAACTCCAAATACATGTGTGCCAAGCTTGTAGCGTCATACCCAAGAAGACTCGAGGCTGTAATCGCTGCCAAAGGTGCTTCAACAAAGTCCTGAGTAAAGGGTCTGAATACTTATGTAAATGTGATATTTCTTATTTTTTATAAATTAGAAAAAATGTCAAAAAATCTGTTTTTGCTTGGTCATTATGGGGTATTGTGTGTAGATTGACGGGGAAAACCCCCCAATTTAAATACATTTTAGAATAAGGCTTTCTGAATGCACTATACTGTGTGTATATATATATATATATATATATATATATATATATATATTTTTTTTTTTTAATGCATTTCCAAGCTTTATTGATTAAGGATAGATATGTAGATGGGGAGAGAACAGGAAAACAAAGTGAGTGGTGGAACACGGATCGAACCGATGCCTTCATATGTGGTCCAGGGACGGTAACACTACTACTAGACTAGATCATGGTGCGATTTAGTGTTGATGGGTTCTGACTTCTAAACTTGAAAATATTAAATATCCTTATTCATGTCACTGTTAGACATCAGGGATCCTAAGGGAAGGAAAATGGCCACAGTCTGGTACAAGTCAACAGGACAGCTGTGAGTTAGGTAGTAGTAAGGAATTTGGGCAGAAATCAGGTCAGATGAAGTGAGGAAGAACAGATATCACTAAAGTTCTGTCTAGCAACAGAGGTGTATTGGCTGTTCAGATGTGTAAGGAGGAGACTCGGCATAGGAGAAAGGATTAAATACCAGTACTTGTGTGAATATATGTCTTTGTCTGTTCAGCTGTCTGACCCTTTGGGTGAATAAACTTTGTTTGAGCTTTAATAAAATCGTCCGTGAGTTTTTTACAGAGGAACTGGGTAATTAGAAGGAACTGGGTAATTAGAAGGAACCATAGCCTCTGGTGATTGAAAAAAGATGGCGTGTAACGTAACATATAGCATTACGGCTGCTGACATTTTTCCTACAATGTGCTTTATATAAACGGCCTGTCATCTTTCCCCGAGTTACTACAAACACTTGGAAGGAAGAAATGTGTCATGGGAATTAGAGAGAACCGTGGCTTCAGTGACTGACGAAGATGACACACCGACAGTTTGACTCAATGTATTATAGTATTGTAGCAGCTGCCAACTTTCCTTCACACATTTACCACTACAGTACAATGAATCCCTAGGAGTTGTATAATTGGAGATTCTAATATTCCATAATTATTGGTTATTAGTCCCAATTTTTGTAGAATGAACACCCAGAGGTTAAAGTCATTGCACACCACTGCATTACGGCAGTGTGTCTTCTTAATTTACTTTTGAGATAATGCTGGCATCCTGGCGGTAGCAACCATTTTACTGAAGCCAAAGATGAAGAAGCTATGTTGTGGGCGTTCAACTGCTGAAATAAGTGAGCGCTGCAAGGTGAAGGGAATATACCAGCTAAGGTAGCACTATCCCAGCAGGTCAAATTTGGCACATGGCACCTTAAATGACGTTTTCTGGTTGAGATGACACATTACCTGGTTCTAACAGTTGGTTAAGACATCGTTTTTCATGACAAGACGTCATGTGAAAGATGTCCTTATTGATGAACCGTATAATGACATCGGTTGTATACGTTTTGTTAGCGCCTTTTTAGACGTGTTGTTAAATGTATTTTTAACAACCAGAAAAATCCATTAACAAAAAAACTCTTATACAAGCAGTATACAACAGTGGAGGCTTCTGAGGAGAGGGCGGCTCATAATAATGGCCGGAATGGAGTGAATGGAATGGAATCAAACACATTGTTGTTTTCATGTGTTTGATTCCATTATATTCACTCCATTCCAGCAATTATACTCCATTTCAGCCTTTATTATGAGCCGTCCTCCCCTCAGCAGCCTCTACTGGTATACAACCAGTATATGGTCCCATGTGGCTCAGTAGGTAGAGCATGGCGCTTGTGTAAATATGACTCAAATGTAAATATGAAGTCATAAAATAACTAATATGAAAGCAACCAGGTTTTGCCCTGTGGGAAATGACTAACTTTAGGCACGCCATCATTGCATGCCCACTAGTCTTGTGCGACTTGCCTTTATGAGCGGATCATCTAAAGACTGGGCAGCGTTGGTTATAGCCTCTTTGGATACCACAGTGTCCCCGTTGGCCTGGATCTCCAATACTGCCATCTAAAGTTGGGGAGGACAAAACAAAATGTGCTGGGTCGTGTTAATTAGGACAACACAACGGTAAAACAGAAAGCTAAAATGAGCGGGTCTTATTATAATGACCAAGACTAGATTGTCTCTCCCTCTTTCAGTCTGCTTTTTTCCCGTTTGGTACCGAATGAACACGACCCTTATTTTGCATTTGTGATTAATATTATGCATCAGTAGGCAAAAAAAAGGAAACATTTTTAGTCGGAAAATGAGAATGGCTTATCAGACGAGTTCAGGTAAAACATCAGAATGTTTTTTCCTTTTTCGTGTCTATTGAACGTAACATAAATATGGGTTTCAATTAACATCTGTGACATACACTATATATACACACACACAAAATGAGGTGGACACCCCTCAAATTAGTGGATTCAGCTATTTCAGCCACAACCGTTGCTGACAGGTGTACAAAATCGAGCACACAGCCATGCAATCTCCATGGACAAACATTGGCAGTAGAATGGCCTTACGGAAGAGCTCAGTGACTTTCAACGTGGCACCGCCATAGGATGTCACCTTTCCAACAAGTCAGTTTGTCAAATTTCTGCCCTGCTAGAGCTGCCCCGGTCAACTGTAAGTCAAATCAAATCAAATGTTTTGTCACATGCGCCGAATACAACAGATGTAGACCTTACAGTGAAAGGCTTACTTACAAGCCCTTAACCAACAATGCAGTTAAGAAAATATTTACTAAATAAATAAAAATGATTAAAATAACAATAAGGCTATCTACAGGGGATACCGGTACTGAGTCAATGTGCGGGGGTACAGGTTAGTTGAGGTAATTTCTACATGTAGGGAGGGGTAAAGTGACTATGTATAGATAAAACAGAGAGTAGCAGCAATGTAAAAACAAAGTGGGGGTCAAAGTAAATAGTTTGGGCAGCCATTTTATTAATTGTTCAGTCTTATGGCTTGGGGGTAGAAGCTGTTGAGGAGCCTTTTGGTCCTAGACTTGGTGCTCCGGTACTGCTTGCCATGCGGTAGCAGAGAAAACAGTCTATGACTTGGGTGACTGGAGTCTGACAATTTTATGGGCTTTCCTTTGAGCTTCCCTCTGACACGCCTACTATATAGGTCCTGGATTGCAGGAAGCTTGGCCCTAGTGATGTATTGGGCCGTATGCACTACCCTCTGTAGCGCCTTACGGGCAGATGCTGAGCAGTTGCCATACCAGGCTGTGATGCAACCGGTCAGGATGCTCTCGATGGTACAGCTGTATAACTTTGAGGATCTGTGGAAACATGTCAACTATTTTCAGTCTCCTGAGGGGGAAAAGGTGTTGTGCCCTCTTCACAACTTCGTTGTGTTTGGACCATGATAGTTTGTTGGTGATGTGGACACCAAGGAACTTTGAAACGCTCAACCCACTCCACAACAGCCCTGTTGATGTGAATGGGGGTGTGTTCGGTCCTCCTTTTCCTGTAGTCCGTGATCATTTCCTTTGTCTTGCTCACATTGAGGGAGAGGTTGTTGTCCTGGCACCACACTGCCAGGTCTCTAACCTCCTCCCTATAGGCTGTCTCAACATTGTCGGTGATCAGGCCTACCACCGTTGTGTCGCCAGCAAACTTGATGGCGTTGGAGTCGTGCGTGACCACACAGTTGTGGGTGAACAGGGAGTACAGGAGGGGACTCAGGACGCACCCCTGAGTGGCCCCCATGTTGAGGATCAGCATTGCAGATGTGTTGTTGCCTACCTTTACCACCTGGGGGCAGCCCATCAGGAAGTCCAGGATCCAGTTGCAGAGAGAGGTGTTTAGTCCCAGTGTCCTGAGCTTAATGATTAACTTTGTGGGCACTATGGTGTTGAACGCTGAGCTGTAGTCAATGAAAAGCATTCTTACATAGGTGTTCCTTTTGTCCAGGTGGAAAAGGGCAGTGTGAAGTGCAATTGAGATTGCTTCATCTGTGGATCTGTTGGGGCGGTATGTGAATTGGAGTGGGTCTACGGTTTCTGGGATGATGGTGTTAATATGAGCCATTCAAAGCACTTCATGGCTACAGACGTGAGTGCTACAGAGCGTTAGTCATTTAGGCAGGTTACCTTCGCTTTCTTGGACACAGGGACTACGGTGGTCTGCTTGAAACATAGGTATTACAGACTCAGTCAGGGAGAGGTTGAAAATGTCAGTGAAGACACTTGCCAGTTGATCCCCCCATGCACTGAATACACGTCCTGGTAATCCGCCTGAATGTTGACCTGTTTAAAGGTCTTACATCGGCTACGGAGAGCGTGATCACACAGTTCTCCGGAACAGCTGGTGCTCTCTAGCATGTTTCAGTGTTGCTTGCCTCGAAGCGAGCATAAAAAAGGCCTTTAGCCCATCTGGTAGGCTCGCATCACTGGCATCTCGCAGCTGGGTTTCCCTTTGTAGTCCGTAATCGTTTGCAAGCCCTGCCCCGTCGATGAGCGTCAGAGCCGGTATAATGGGATCCAATCTTAGTCCTCTATTGACGCTTTGCCTGTTTGATGGTTCGTCTGAGGGCATAGTGGGACTTCTTATAAGCGTCCTGATTAGTGTCCCAATCCTTGAAAGCGGTAGCGCTAGCTTTTAGCTTCGTGTGGATGTTGCCTGTAATCCATGGCTTCTGGTTGGGATATGTACGCACGGTCACTGAGGGGACGACGTCGTCGATACACTTATTGAAGCCGGTGACTGAGGTGGTATACTCCTCAATGCCATTGGATGAATCTCAGAACATATTCCAGTCTGTGCAAGCAAGACAGTCCTGTAGCGTACCATCCGCATCATCTGACCACTTCCGTATTGAGCGAGTCACTGGTACTTCCTGCTTTAGTTTTTGTTCGTATGCCTGAATCAGGAGGATAGAATTATGGTCAGATTTTCCAAATGGAGGGCGAGGGAGAGCTTTGTTGGTGTCTGTGTGTGGAGTAAAAGTGGTCTAGAGTTTTTTTTCCTCTGGTTGCACATGTGACATGCTGGTAGAAATGAGGTAAAACAGATTTAAGTTTGCCTGCATTAAAGTTCCATGCCACTAGGAGCACCACTTCTGGATGAGCATTTTCTTTTTTGCTTATGGCCTTATACAGCTGCTTGAGTGCGGTCTTAGTGCCAGCGTCAGTTTGTGGTGGTAAATAGACGGCTACAAAAAACATTACAATTTCTATCGGCGGTGTTAATCTTTCTCAGGACGCAGCGCGGCATGTTTCTCAGGACGCAGCCCGGCATGTTTCTCAGGACGCAGCGCGGCATGTTTCTCAGGACGCAGCGCGGCATGTTTCTCAGGACGCATGACTCGACCTTCGCCTCTCCCGAGCCGTTGGGGAGTTTGCAGAGATGAGACAAGACCGTAATCACAAAATTGGGGAGAAAAAAAATATTTTAAAAAGAAAGTTTGTCGAGATCGGTGTGGAAGAACTTGACTGGCCTGCACAGAGCCCTGACCTCAACCCCATTGAACACCTTTGGGATGAATTGGAACTCCGACTGCGAGCCAGGCCTAAATCGCCCAACACCACCAATTCTCGTGGCTGAATGGAAGCAAGTCCCCGCAGCAATGTTCCAACATCTAGTGGAAAGCCTTCCCAGAAGAGTGGAAGCTGTTATAGCAGCAAAAGGGGGATGGGGGGGACCAACTCCATATTAATGCCCGCGATTTTGGAATGAGATGGTCGACGACGAGCAGGTGTCCACATACACTACATGACCAAAAGTATCTAAAGGGTATTGGGTTGTTTATTATTGGAACACTGCAAGAGAAAGTGTTTGTGTCGGCGTAGAGTGAAGTTCACCCTAGACGCTGATCCTAAATCTGTACCTAGGGGGAAACTTCACCCCGGATTGTTTTGTCTTACCTCCAGGGTACATATGCCAAAGGCGAAGATGTCAATAGAGCAAACATCCTCAGCCACTAAAACAGAATAGTGTAGGAGAGAGACAGAGACACAGAGAGAGCACGAGACAGAGCGTGTGAGACAGAGACAAGGGGAGAAGGAAAGAGAAAAGGTTATTTATTTAGAGACCCTTTGTCTGAATTACACAATTTGAAGACAGCTCAATGTACACTACACAAAAACAATTTACAAAACAAAGCATATAAAATATGACAAATCAAATCAAGCTTTATTTATATAGCACATTTCAGACATGGAATCCAACGCAATGCCCTTCACAGGAAATATAAACGTAAATATTTACTACACAAGCATAGACGATAAAAAACTAAAATAATAAAAACTGAACGACTAAAAAGCACCCTAAGGAAAAGCAAAGCTAAAGAGATGTGTTTTAAGATCTCTTTTAAATATGTCCACAGTTTCAGCCCCCCTCAGGTTCTCTGGCAGGCTATTCCAGAGAGCAGGGGGCATAGTAACTAAAGGCTGCCTCTCCATGCCTTTTGGTCCTAGGCTTTGGGATAGTTAAAAGGCCAGTGACAGAGGACCGGAGGGACCTAGTGGGAACATAATTTAAAAGCATGTCTGACATGTGCTGGGGTGCACAATGGTGGATTGATTTAAAATCCAATAGAAGAATCTTAAAATGTATTCTAAAACTCACAGGCAGTCAGTGCAGAGACCTTAAAACCGGTGTAATGTGTGCTCTCCGTCTGGTCTTGGTCAGTACCCGTGCTGCAGCATTCTGTATGTTTTGCAGTTGACCAATGGCTTTCTTGGGTAGACCAGACAGGAGAGCATTACAGTAGTAGTCAAGCCTGCTTGTAATAAAAGCATGGATGAGTCTCTGTCAGCCTGAGAGAAACAGATGCACATTGGCAATGTTCCTCAGGTGGTAAAAAGCTGTCACATTCCTAAATTGTGATTCGAAATTTAGCTCAGAATGTAAAATAACACCTAGGTTTTTTTACCTGGATTTCTATCTTTCTTCCCCGTGAATTATAATGTGCGGCTAGATTCTTCCTCTGTGCTTTGGCTCCAACAATAAGTAACTCGGTCTTGTCTTAATTTAGCTGGAGGAAGTTGTGAGCCACCCAATTATTTACATCACCAATACAGTCTAATAATTTATCCATGGAGCTAAAATCCTCTGGTGACACAGAACTGTAAAGTTGTGTTACATGTGCGTAGCAGTGAAAATCAATGTTGTGCTTTCTGATAACGCTGCCAAGGGTTAACATATATAAACTGAACAGCACCGGACTCAGTACCCGGAAATAGAACCTTGTGGAATGTATTTTCTCTGAGTTATGTTCACCAAGGGTGACAAAACCCCCCAGTTCTAAACCAATTTAGAACTGGACTGGAGAGGCCAACCCACGTCTCCAAAGTCTGCCCAGAAGGACATCATGGTCAACAGTGTCGAATGCAGCACTTAAATCTAAGAGTACAAGGACAGAGAGCTGTTTGGTGTCTGATGGCTCTAAGATAGTTAAAGTGGTCAATTAAGGCCGTCTCTGTGCTGTGGTGGGCATGAAAACCAGATGGGAATTGTAAAATAAAAATAAAATAATAAAATAAAAAAAAGTTGACACTGCCGTTTGAACACCAATTTCTCCAGAAGTTTGCTTAATAATGGAAGGTTGGAGATTGGCTGAAAATTGCTAAGAGCGTTAGAATCTATACTGAACAAAAATAAAAACGCAACATGTACGTTTTATATCCAGGCTATATCACAACCGGCCGTGATTGGGAGTCCCATAGGGCGGCGCACAATTGGCCCAGTGTTGTCCCGGGTTTGACCGGTGTAGGCCGTCAAAGTAAATACGATTTTTTTCTTAACTGACTTGCCTAGTTAAATAAAGGTTAAATAAAAAAAATTAAGTGTTGGTCCCATGTTTCATGAGCTGAAATAAAAGATCCCAGAAATGTTCCTTACACTCAAAAAGCTTATTTCTCAAAATAATTGTGCACGTTAATTTCCATCCCTGTTATAGTGAGCATTTATCCTTTGCCAACATAATCCATACACCTGACAGGTGTGGCATTTCAAGAAGCTGATTAAACAGCATGATCGTTACACAGGTGAACCTTGTGCTGGGGAAAATAAAAGGACCTCACAACACCACAGATGTCGCAAGTTGAGGGAGCATGCAATTGGCATGTTGACTGCAGGAATGTCCACCAGAGTTATGGCCAGAGAATTGAATGTTAATTTCTCTACCATAAGCTGCCTCCAATGTTGTTTTAGAGAATTTGGCAGTTTGGCAGGACTTACAATCGCAGACCACGTGTAACGACACTAACCTGGGACCTTCACATCCCGCTTCTTAACCTGTGAGATCGACTGAGACCAGTCACCCAGACAGCTGATGAAACTGAGGAGTATATCTGTCTGTAATAAAGCCCTTTTGTGGGGGAAAAACTCATTCTGATTTGCTGGTTCTGGCTCCCAAGTGGGTGGGCCTATGCCCTCCCAGGCCCACCCATGGCTGTGCCCCGTTTGAAATCCATAGATTAGGGCCTAATGAATTTGTTTCAATTGACCGATTTCCTTATATGAACTGTAACTCAGTAAAATCGTTGAAATTGTTGAATGTTGGGCTAATATTTTGGTTCAGTACAGATTACTTTTCTTCAGAACGGTTTTTAACATAGGCACTCTCCCCACTGCACTAAAAACTGCTATGAACAGGTAGTGGTTAACAATAGCTTGCATTTCTTCAGATATACTATTAAAAACGGTTTTGAAGGTGTTGGGGGATAGGATCGAGAAGGCTTAAGTTGTGATATCACTTTCCTGAGCATGTCTGTGTCAACCAGGGGAAATAAATCCATAGTTGCCTTTTCATCAGGTCTTGCTTTACTGATAACCAACATTAGGCTGGGTATCTTCTCTCTGAAATATGCTGCAAACTCACATTTAGATGTGGAGGAAAGGTCACATAGGTTTGCAGGGGTAGGATTTATCAGGCCATCAATGGTGGAGAAGAGCACTCTCAAATTACTCTGATTAATGTTAGAACAATGAGCCCATCTGGCATTCATAATTGCCTTGTTATACATGTCAAGTTGCTCTCTCAGAATATCATAATGGACCTGCAACTTTCTCCACTTTCGCTCTGCCTTTCTGCAATTTCTCTTTCATTTATTAGTTTCCTCACTCCAAGGGGCTCTCTGATTGGATGTGGCCTTTTTCAACTTTATTGGAGCTATGGCATCAATGGTTGCCCTTAATTTGCTATTAAAAAGTTAACTAAATTATCATAAGAGGAAGCAGAATATTGTTCATACACACGAGCCAAAGAGCTACATCAAATGCATGAGGAGTAGATGGAGTTAGTAGATAGTAGATGGAGATAGTAGATGGAGTTAGTAGATGGAGTTAAAGGGAGAGTAAGAAAGATGGGAGATGCAGACACTTACAGCCGTATTCAGGAGCAAAATAGTGCTGGTTCGTTTCATCATCCCGATGATGCTGCACATTTCCGTAGATCGCCTCTGGGAAAACTAGGAATGGGACAAACAAACCAGAGTAAAAAAGAAAATAAGTCTCCATCTCGTTCACACTCTCGAAAACAGATTATATTCACAACTGCTCTTCAACAGTTTAATAGGTTATCTAAAAGACAGAGTTTTTTTTTTTACCAAGTGAAGGGTAGTCTTGAGAACATAAACCACAACAGAACTTAGTTCCTAAATTAGTAGTGGATTGTAGACTAGAGGGGGGGGGGGGGGGAAACAACAGTGACAAATAGGATTCTTACCATTGACAAACAGCCTATGCCACACTGTAAACAAAACAGAAAGACACAGAGAATTCAAACAAATGATCATGCCCCAAGAGAAAAACTGAGGAAAAGTTCTGTATTTATTCAATTACATAGAGTACCAGTCAAAAGTTTGGACACACCTACTCATTCAAGGGTTTTTCTTAAAGTTTTACTATTTTCTACAACGTAGAATAATAGCAAAGACATCAAAACTATTAAATAATCTAGTAACCAAAAAAAAAAAAAAAAGTGTTAAACAAGTCAAATTATTTTTTTATGAGATTCTTCAAAGTAACCAGCCACCCTTGATGACAGCTTTGCACACTCTTGGCATTCTCTAAACCAGCTTCATGAGGTAGTCACCTGGAATGCATTTCAATTAGTTAGTTTGTGGAATATCTTTCCTTCTTAATGCATTTGAGCCAATCAGTTGTGTTGTGACATGGTAGTGGTGGTATACAAAAGATAGCCCAATTTGGTAAAAAAACAAGTCCATATTATGGCAAGAACAGCTCAAATAAGCAGAGAAACGGCAGTCCATCAATACTTTACTTAAGAACTCCTCTTGCCGCTCAGATCCCTTTAGCGGGATCATTTTCGTCTACATCCGGTGAATTGCAGAGCGCCAAATTCAAATTAAATTACTAAAAATATTACATTTTTCATGAAATCACAAGTGCAATACACCAAAACACAGCTTAACTTGTTATTAATCCAGCCGGTGTGTCAGATTTCAAAAAGGCTTTACGGTGAAAGCAAACCATGCGATTATGTGAGGACAGCTCTCAGCAAAGTAGATTTGTCACAAAAGTCAGAAAAGCAATAAAATGAATCACTTACCTTTGATGATCTTCGTATGTTTGCACTCACGAGACTCCCAGTTACACAATAAATGTTCGTTTTTTTCCGCTAAAGATTCTCTTTATATCCAAAAACCGACGGGCAGACAAAAATTCCAAATAGTATCCGTAAAGTTCGTAGAAACATGTCAAACGTTTTTTATAATCAATCCTCAGGTTGTTTTTACAATAAATAATCGATAATATTTCAACCGGACGGTAGCCTTTTCAATAGAAGAGAGAAAGAAAAGGTCTCGCTCCCGGCGTGCGCGCATGCACAAATCTGAGGACATCTGGCTATCCACTGACGCGATGTGATCATTCTCACTCATTTTTCAGAATAAAAGCCTGAAACCATGTCTAAAGACTGTTCACACCTTGTGGAAGCCATGGGGAAAGGAATCTGGTTGATATCCCTTTAAATGGAGGATAGGCTTGCAATGGAAAAGAGTAGTTTCAGAAAAACAGCACTTCCTGGATGGATTTTCCTCAGGTTTTCGCCTGCCATATCAGTTCTGTTATACTCACAGACAATATTTTGACCGTTTTGGAAACTTTCGAGTGTTTTCTATCCTAATCTGCCAATTATATGCATATTCTAACTTCTGGGCCTGAGAAATAGGCAGTTTACTTTGGGCACGTTTTTCATCCAAACATCAAAATACTGCCCCCTAGCCTGAACTTTGAAAGTTTCTTCAAGTGCAGTCGCAAAAATCAACAAGCACCCTGATGAAACTGGCATCTCATGAGGACTGACCACAGGAAAGGAAGACCCAGAGTTACCTCTGCTGCAGAGGATAAGATCATTAAAGTTGCCAGCTTCAGAAATTGCAGCCCAAATAAATGCTTCAGAGTTCAAGTAACAGACACATTACAACATCAACTGTTTAGAGGAGACTGGTCAAATTGCTGCAAAGAAACCACTACCAAAAGGACACCAATAAGAAGAGACTTGTTTGGGCCAAGAAACATGAGCAATGGACAGACTGGTGGAAATCTGTCCTTTGGTCTGATGAGCCAAAGGGTGGCTACTTTGAAGAATCGAAAATATATTTTGATTTGTTGAACACTTTTTTTGGATACTACATGATTTCATATGTGTTATTTCATAGTTTTGATGTCTTCACTATTATTCTACAATGTAGAAAATAGTAAAAAGAAAAAGAAAAACCCTTGAATGAGTTGGTATCCACACTTTTGACTGGTACTGTAATCCCCATTCAACTTAATAGAATGTGATATCACTGTAGGTCTGTTAGAGGGGTACATTAGGAACAGCCTAAACAGGTGATTAGATAAACACCTACGTTGTAATTCTCCAATATTTTCCCTGCAAGTGTTCACTTGTACACTATTACTTTTCCCTGCAAGTGTTCACTTGTACACTATTACTTTTCCCTGCAAGTGTTCACTTGTACACTATTAAAAGCACATTTCCTGTGCTTTTAAATCCAACTAGCGTCAGGGAAAACGGTGGAGTACTGGGACTCTTTCCCCCCCCCCCCCCCCCCCCCCTCCTTGCCCTGTAGACCACATACCCGAGCCGATCTTGATGAGTCCGTTGTGCTGGATAAAGATGGTGTCACACGTCAAGTTGCCATGGACTATGGGCGGGTGGCAGGAATGCAGATAACTGCGGATATAAATTCACATTCATATTTTTTTTTTAAACGAACCTTTTTGCGTGCGTGTGATTTCTGTCCTGTGTTAAAATCAAACGTCAGTAATATATTATGTCTTGTCATGTGCTGTGTATAATCTACTTCATAAATCTTCTACAGGAGAAGCAGTTTCACATCGTTCAGCTTGATGTTGAAGTTGCTCATTTATAGTAGTTAAATATAATACAATTTAAGAGACACATGTAAACATGGCAGCCAGATTCTCCCCTAAACCTGCTGGGATACTGCTTTGTGGAGCTGCCATCTTCTTTTTTCCTCTTGTGACCATGTGGTGTAAAGTACCTAAGTAAAAATACTTTAAAGTACTTAAGAAGTTTCAGGTATCTGTACTTTACTTTTTTTATATTTTTGACTACTTTTACTTTACTACATTCCTGAGGAAAATAATGTACTTTTTACTCCATACAATTTCCCTTTGAATGCTTAGCTGGACAGGAAAATGGTCTAATTCACACACTTAAAGAGAAAATCCCTGGTCATCCCTACTTCATCTGATCTGGTGGACTCACTAAACAAATATTTTGTTTGAAAATGATGTATGAGTGTTGGAGTGTGCCCCTGGCTAACAGTAAAAAAAAAAAAAAGTCAAAACAAGAAAATCGTCCCATCTGGTTTGCTTAATAAGGAATTTGAAATTATTTACACTTTTACTTTTGATACTTAGGTATATTTAAAACCAAACACTTTTGAGTCATTTTCTATTAAGGTGTCTTTACTTTTACTCAAGTATGACAAATGGGTACTTTTTCCACCACTGTCCTTTAGATAGATCACTGAATAAATAGAGTTCACACAAAATATACACAAAATATATAAATAGAGTTCACACAAAACCAATGTTCTATCACCGTCATCAGAATTGTAGTTGAACTTTTGGTTGAAAACTCAAAAAAAAGAAGAAGAAAAAAAAAAAAAAAAGAGGTCAACATAATTTTAACTAGATTTGAACCACAATTTGACTACAAGATTTCAAGAGTTGGTTTATTTCAAGTAAAGTTCACATTTGTTGAAAATCAACCAAAAAAGGGACCGATTTTGTGTTTCACATTTGCCCAGTGGGGGGGAAAAAAGGACATCATTTGGGTGAGTTTTGAGTGACAGGTTGAATGGTGGGTTCTTACCTCAGAGCTGACAGAATCTGAGTGCACCATCGCTTCCATGCCTAGCAAGCAGAGAAACACAGTTTTACTGAATGACTTAAATAGATACAAAAACAGTGGCCTCGTTCCAGGCCGTCTACGTTGCAGTCATGCAACAAAATCTCACACCGTCTGGATAAGTGTTTAACCTACTGGTGCAATCTGATGCCCTGCTGCAGAGCATTTGAATCAGTTAGTATGTGCAGCGCGACTGCTTTGCGGGTGGTCTGGAATGCGTCCAGAGACAAATACAGGATAAGTGACTATGAGAAACGTTC